>NC_092817.1:48701126-48843626 GCF_023375885.2 Dermacentor andersoni
ACTGTCCTCGCTGATTTCTTTCTTTCTTTCTTCGTCCTTAAATCTCCGTCCCCATGTGTAGGATAATGAAACGGATGGGCTCCTTATTGACCTATGTTCCTGTCCATTCGTATTCTCTCTCCCTCTCTCTTTACGGCACATGGAATGCCAGCCATTTTTGTGCGATGCGCTTGCTACATTAATCAATGTTGGCCAAGTTACTGAGTTTACAACATAAAAGAACATAACGTGTTGTGACATTTTTCCACCCCATGGTCATTTTTCGACTCAATCGCAAGCTGCAAATGATTTTCGGATTTCGACCAGCTGAATAATTAAAAAAAAATGCTTACACCGCTTTCTTGAACAAAAAAAAAATATTCGTCGCTCTAGGCATTTCAATCCCAACGCGTCTCCACTCCCCTTGACGCGTCTGCATAGAGAGGATTATTTGTCGATTTGAAATGTGAAACTCTGTTTGTCGTAATGGTTCTAACTGCTAATTTCGTAAGCGTGGCTTTGCGAGTAATGTGGCGAACAGCCGAGTTCACTTCTGTGTGTAAGTTATCAGGACAAGTATGCGATAACTGCTGATTTCATGAGAAAGTGTTTCAGAACACGGACCACGACAAGCACTAGTCGCGCACCGAGGCGGGTGATGCATCGGTCCGAACATTTTTGCGGTTGTAAGCGTTGAATTGAATCGAATTGAGTTGAATTCTGGGTTGTCATGTGCCAAACCATAATTTGATATGAGACACGCCGTAGTGGAAAATTATTGATTAATTATGACCACTGGGCGATGACAGTGCACGAGAAACGGCTGCTTTTGCATTTCGTAGCCATCGAAATGCGGCCGCCATGGTCGGCATTTGATCACCTGACCTCGTGCTTAGTAGCGCAACACCATAGCCGCAAAGCCACCGCTACGGGCCAATTGTGAGCTTGTCATCATCCGCAGCAGCAGCAGCAGCAGCAGCCTATTTTATGTCCACTGCAGGACGAAGGGCTATCACTGCGATCTCCAATTACCCCTGTCCTGCGCCAACCGATTCCAACTAGCACCCGCAGATTTCCTTATTTCATCGCACCACCTATTCTTCAACCGTCCTCTACTGCGCTTCTCTTCTCTTGGTACCCATTCTGTCACCATAATGGTCCAACCGTTATTTAATCTGCGCATTACATGAGCTGCCCAGCGCCATTTTTTTCTCTTAATGCCTATTACAATATCATCCATACCCGTTTGCTCTCCGACCCAAACCGCTCTCTTTCTGTCTTTTAAAGTTATGCTTAGCATTCTTCATTCCATCGCTCTTTGTGCGGTCCTTAATTTGCTCTCAACCTTCTTTGTCAGTCTCCAAGACTCTGCCCCATATGTCGGCACCGGTAACATGCACTGATTGTATACCTTCTTTTTCAATGATAACGGTAAGCTTCCAGTCAGGAGCTCGGGATGTCTGCCGTATGCGATCCAACCCATTTTTATTCTTCTGTGAATTTCCTTCTCATGGTCAGGGTTCCCTGTGATTAGTTGACCTACATAAACGTACACCTTCACAAACTCTACATGCTGACTTGCGATCTTGAACTCTTGTTCCCTTGTCCGGTTATTTATGATTATCTTTGTCTTGTGGACATTAATCTTCAACCCCACTTTTACACTCTCCCTGTTAAGCTCCTCAATGATTTGTTGTAACTCGTCTGCAGTGTTCCTGAATAGAACAATGTCATTGGCAAACCGAAGGTTGCTGAGGTATGCGCCGTCGATCCTTACTCCTAAACCTTCCCAGTTTAATAGCTTCAATACTTCTTCCAAGCACGCAATGAATAGCCCAGGATAGATTGTGTCTCCTTGTCTGACCCCTTCCTATATAAGTACCTTCCTACTTCTTTTGTGTAAGATTAAGGTGGCTGTGGAAACTCTGTAGATATTTTCCAGGGAATTCACGTAAGCAGTCTGTACTCCTTGATTACGCAATGCCTCTATGACTGCTGATATCTCTACTGAATCAAATGCTTTTTAGTAATTTCTGAAAGCCATATAGAGAGCCTTATTGTACTCTGCGGATTTTTCGATAACCTGAATAATAACATGGATGTGATCCATTGTACAGTATGCCTTGCTGAAGCTAGCCTGTTCCCTTTGTTGACTGAAGTGCAGTGTTGCCCTTATTCTACTGGAAATTATTTTGGTAAATAATTTGTATCAAATTGGGAGTAAGCTAATGGGCATATAAGTTTTCAGTTCTTTAACGTCTCCCTTTTTGTGGATTAGTATAATGTTTGCATTCTTGCAGTTTTCTGGGACCCTTGCAGTCGATAGACAATTCGTATAGAGAGGGGCCAGTTTTTCTATCAATATGTCTCCTCCATCTTTGATGAAATCGACTGTTATTCCATCTTCTCCTGCCGCTTTTCCCCATTTCATGTCTTGCGAAGCCCTTATGACCTCATATCTAGTTATATGAGGAATTTCTGTATCCCGTTCATTATTCTTTCGAAAGGAGTACTCTTGAGTCCTCTGGGTACTGTAGAGGTCAATATAGAATTCCTCCGCTGCTTTTAATATACCTTCAAGATTGCTGATGATATTACCCAGCTTATCCTTCAGTGCACACACCTTGGTTTGTCCTATGCCAAGTTTCCTTCTCACTGATTTGAGGCTGCGTCCATTTTTTACGGCTTCTTCAGTCTTCCTCACGTTATAATTTCGAATATCACTTATTTTCGCCTTGTTGATCAGTTTTGACAGTTCCACAAGTTCTATCTTATCTCTTGGGTTGGACGCTTTCATTCTTTGTCGTTTCTTTATTATGTCCTTTGTTACTTCGGAGAGCTTGCCTACTGGTTGCCTTGGTGCCTTGCCTCCCACTTCAACTGCTGCCTCTGAAGCCAGCCTCATTGCGGTTTCATTCATTACCTATATGTCATCATCATCATCTCTCTGTTCTAAGGCTGCATATTTGTTTGCAAGTACAAGCCTAAATTTGTCTGCTTTTACCCTTACTGCATTGAAGTTGACCTGTTTCTTCCTGACCAATTTTACTCTTTCTCTGTTCAAACTGAGGTGAAACTTGCAATAGACTTGTTAGTGCCCGCTTTCACCCACGTGTTCAATGTTTGCTTGTCTACTGGTGTTTTCCCTAAAACATGCAACAGGCAAAGGTCACTGCTCTGTTCAAATCAGGGGACAGAAATGACATGTCAAATTATCGGCCGGTGTCAGTGCTCCCTGTCATATCAAAAGGCTTAGAGAAGGTTATCTGTAAAAGGGTTATGTCGTTTTGTGAAAAATATCAGTTATTATCTCCGCATCAATTTGGGTTTCGTAAGGGCCGATCGACTGAATTAGCTCTGTTAACACAGAATGATTTAATCTTGAACGGCTATGAAGAAAAAAAATTAACATTAGGCGTATTTATCGATTTTTCCAAAGCCTTTGACAGGATCAATCATATTACTCTACTAAAAAAACTCGAACATTACGGATTCCGTGGATTACCCCTGGACATTCTAAAGTCCTACTTAACCCATAGGAAACAATGCGTTTACATCTCAGGAGAATACTCAGACCCCTTGAATTTAGAAGCTGGTGTTCCCCAAGGGAGCATATTAGGACCTATATTGTTTAACATCTATATAAATGATTTAACAAACATCAGTAGCCTACCACACTATATAATACACGCAGATGATACCAGTCTTTTCTTCCAATCATGCAATGCTGATAACTTATCACAACTAGCAAACACCGTCCTTGATAAACTATATTGGTGGAGCAAGGCAAATTCTTTACAAATTAACTCTAAAAAAAACCAAGGCTGTTCTTTTTGCACCCCCCCCAAAAAAGTGTAAATCGTAATCTAAACATATTCTATCGATCAGAACGAATTGACGTCACCGCGGACGTGAAAACACTGGGAGTGATTTTTGATCAGCATTTAAGTTGGGACAAACACGTAGAACGCGTGGCAACAAGTATGGCAAAAGCATGCGGTGCGCTTTGTAGGCTTCGAGATGTTCTTCCGTTAAAACTACGGCTATTGCTGTATAGCACCATATTTATTTCTCATGCAAATTATTGTAGTCTTGTATGGGGGACAACGTCACAAAAAATATTCGCATTATCTCTTTTACAAAAAAAAAGCATTGCGCCATGTTGCTTGTATTTCTTACGGCAGCCATACAAGTGCATTCTTTTCTAAGTTTCATGTTCTTCCATTTCATTACAATTATCAGTTTAATATCGCTATGAAATACAAAGAAAGCGTAAAACGAGGCCACACGGGATTTACTGTGTGTGTGCAATCTAAGCAAACCTGATCACCTCAACTACGACATTCGGGAGCGAGAAACTTGGGCCGTGCCTTTTTCACGAACTAATCATGGAAAGGACAGACTACCGTGCCGCATATCGGTATTACTGAACAGTCTTGAAAAAGAAAACATGGATCTTAGGGCTGTTTCACGTCGAATTTTGAAGGAATATTTCATTAGCCGTGCGACTGCATGTGATTAGTGTTTGTTGTATTTGCATTTCCTTTTCTTGGTTGTAACTTAAGTATGGAATTATTTTTGTATTTGTCTTGTATGTGAAAGTGCTTTTATATATTGTTATGTAATTGGAAAAATGTATTGTTTCACCACGTTACATAAATCTGTATTTTTCTGCTAAGAGAAGGCATGTATTGCCTTGATCGTCTGATGCACCGCCCATTATCTCGCATGGGAAAAATGGCGGCATTATTTATGGATATCACTACGATTTCTGAACATGCTGCTTCAGATACGTCTCCGCCTCCAAAAGGTATCACGAAACACGTATTCCCCATTTTCCGCACAATCCCTGACATGCGCAAAAAGTCTGATATGGCTGTTTCGGCAATATTCTAATTGGCTCAGTCTCACTTGTTCGGAAAGTTTCCAGATTATCTTCAAGTTTTCACAGATGCATCTGTACACAACGACGGTCAAGACGCCTCTGCAGCTTTTTACTGCCCTTCAACTCAACTACGACGTATCGTTCAAATACCTCATCCAACTTCGTCAACAACTGCGGAACTAGCAGCGATTAATGTTGCACTGAAATACGTGCAAGAGGAGTTAATTACATCGAAGGTTGTCATCTTTACGGACTCCCGTGCTGCCCTTAGCAGGTTACAACGCAGTGAGCTTGATTGTCCACTTGTGCGCAGCATTAATGACTCTGCGAGCAAAATTACATCACGTGGGGTATCTCTCGTTGCTCAATGGATACCTTCACACGTAGGAGTCGCCGGAAATGAAGAGGCTGATCGGCTCGCTTCAAGTTGCGTTCATAACAACTGTGACTGCCCAGAAATTTTGTGCAAGCTTGATGACGCTCGTCTGCTAATTCATCGCCACCTACTCAAGCAGCATCCAGATCAGCGCGTCGCAAATGGAACGTTCCCGCCCCGTGTTCGTGATCGAGGTTTGCCTCGTCGCGCTAGAGCACAACTGCTCAAGCTGAGGGTTGGTTGCGTGAACGTGCAGGAACGTTTATACAGACAAGGGCGTGCGGAAAGTCCATTGTGTACGTCTTGTGGCTGCTACGAGACACTTCAGCACCTTATATTTGAGTGTCCCGCTTTCAGTGCGCAGCGCATGTCGCTAGTGAGAAACTATCATCTCCTTGGCCTGCGGTGTGCGACACTCGAGGAATGTTTATACCCCAGTGGCTGTGCATCTAAACGTGATCAGGCCCATCGCGCCCTACTAACCTTTACAGAACTAACTAACTTAGGTTCACGTTTGTAGCATGAACATTCAACATTCTGTAGTAGCGTGACCTTCAGTGACCGACTCTACTGTGTTCGTTTCACGTTTGTTTCACGTTGTTCACGTTTGTAGCATGAACATTCAACATTCTGTAGTAGCGTGACCTTCAGTGACCGACTCTACTGTGTATGTTCAGTACTGTACCCTAACGCTTCTTCCTTCGAAGATGGGAGGTGGCGGGTTCAAACACCTTATAGTGTACATTGTGAACCGACTACCGGTGAAACGGTGATTACGTGCAGCTTTACTTGGCGTCTCATCGTGGAGAACACAATTAGCCGCATAGCGAACTAGCCATGGATGAGGTTGATAATTGTGGAGGCTGTTCGACGCGGCGTCACTTTAACTCCGGCTGCAGAGTTCTACTTTAGTCTTTAGATTTGACCTGTTGCAGTGTTCTACTTTGGTCTTTAGATTTGTCCTGTTGCTCTCCTTTCCTCTTTCCTTTTTCCTCCCCTCCTTCCTATCTTCCATTTCTGTGTTGCTGTCACCTCCCTTCAGAGGAGTAGGCAGGCGTTGTGCCCCTTCCGGTGGCAGTTGCCAGCCTGCTCCCCACTTTCCCTTTCCTGATACCTGTGTATATGTGTTCAAAACAAATAATAATAATAATGTATTGCTGGTAAAAAAAATGTTGGTTATAGTGTGTTTTCAAAAACGCATGTTATCATTCCCTTAGACATGTTTTTCAAGATATATCTTATGTACCGGTGTATTGTTGCGTGAAAAGTGTTCACAAACTGTCTGCTGCCAAATACTGTAGGGGCAGGGGCCTTTGTCAAGCCGCTTAAAATAGCGGCTTTTTGATCCTGTCCTAGCATTTGTACGTTTAAAGTTGAATGCTGAAATAAAGGAATGGAATGGAATAGAATCCTAACTCTCACTAACCTATGACCAATGCACTTTACCCTACCTATCTCTTCTACATTCTGTACTATGCTGGGATCGGCAAAGGTATGAAATCAATTTCATTTCTTGTTTCACCATTAGACCTTTTGCAGGTCCACTTTCTCTTGATACGTTTCCTGAAAAAGGTGTTCATTATTGTCAGCCTATTCCTTTCTGCGAATTCTGCCAACACCTCTCCTCTAGCGTTTCTAGAATCAACGCCATAGTTGCGAATTGCCTGTTCACTCACCTGCTTTTATCCCAATTTTGCTTTGAAGTCACCCATTACTACTGTATAGCGAGTTTGCGCTTTTCTCATCGCTAATTCAACAACTTGAAGCGTAGGTTTGTACTACCTTTAATCTATACCCCTTATTAAGTTTGATTACGACTATTGCTAACCTCTCATTAATGCTGTAGAATTCGTCAATGTTACCCGCTATGTTCTTATGAATTAGGAATCCTACCCCATACTGCTTGTTATGTGGGAGAACTCTCTAGCAGAGGACACGGCCGTTAGTCAGCACTGTATAAGCCTCGCCAGTTCTAATCTCGCTAAGGTCAATGATATCCCAAACAATATCTGATAGTCCCTCAAAGAGAGAGAGAGAGAGAGAAGTTTAATGATACGAAATGCTGAGAGGTCGGCCTGAGGTATATTCCTCTAGCCAGCTACTCGGCATTGGGGGAAGGGGAAGAGGGAAAGAAAGAGAGAAGAGGTGCATGATGGGTGACGATGACGATAGCAGGAAGATGTAGAACATATCGCAAGCAATTTAGCATGCTCAAAGTCTGCAATCCAAGCCCGTAGTTTTTAAGAAGTTCAGTAATGCCTGAATGGCCTTGAAACTTGATCGAGCATCTGGCCAAGGGCCTAAAATAACGTCCTCCGACAACGGTGCGCTGTCGAGACGCGTAAGGTCGTTGTCCAACCTTTCACGCTCTTCCACGTACTTAAGGCAGTCACAAAGCACATGACCTATAGTCTCAGGCACATTGCACACCTCACAGTGCGGAGACTCGGTGCGTCGCATGAGGTGCACGTATCCGTGCACTACTGAGCTAGCCTCACTCGACAAAGTTTGGCTGTTCGACAGAGTTCGGAGAGTTGAACTTCCGACTACCGCAACCGAGCATTCGACATAGCTCAGTAAGATATTCCGGCAGGCGGCTAGCTACCTCGTCACCGAAAAGTACTGCTTAGAGGACCCTGCATCCCTAACAGATCCACTGATTTGTCCACCCTTTGCGGGTTGTTTTGCTGCTCGTCATAGATTGCACGATACAATGTCAATTCTCCGTGGTCCTAACCTCTTGCTTCCCAAATCTCATGCATGCACGCGGTCTTGAACGCGCCTAGGTACACGATATATTTTCGCTGAATTTGAACAGCACTTAACACGTGTGGAATAATAAAAAAACATAAAAGTTTTCAGCGCTTACCGAGAGGCCCCGAGTCGCGTATCCGCTCGACGTGGCTGCCTGTCCCTTGGCGTCCGAAAAACTAGCGATCCCGGGTAGCTATTCAGAATGGTGAGTAGCGCTGCCGTATCAATACCGCTCTGAGCCTCGCGCAAAGCAGGCGACCTTGACCTTGACGTGTCTTCAGCCTTTCTACAGCTTGTATGCGCAACGAATTTTGTAAGCAAGGATGTCGTTTGCGTATCTCATTTCTTGTCACTCCTACTAACAAACCTTATGCGCACGGATCAAGATGTGTAGGTGTTGATGCATGTTAGTGTTTGGTATAACAGCCTTTCCCTTTGTATAGGTGTATTTTTTGTTTGTTTGTTTGTTGGTTGGTTTGTTTTTGCAGAAGTGCAGGGAGCGGGGTATGAATAAATAAGTGAGGCGAGTCATACCATCGAAGGTCTCCACACGATGGGCCACGGCTGCAGCGTGTATTTAGGTGACACGAGGAACGCTTTCCACCTTACAGAAATCGTTACGAGAAACCTGTTGTGTTTCTGTTACATTTCTTTCTACATTTTATATACTTTCTGAGGAGACGCAATTGAATGTCCTCCGCAATTTCTGCTAGCGAAGTGTTGCTTTGGGCCGGCCTCCCTGCCGGTAGCCCACTCCACCTGATATTTCCGGCCCTCTGCGTTTTGTGAAACGCTGCCGCAGCCTCCACGGTAGATTGATTTAAGGATGCCACTGTCCCGGGCTACCAGGCCTCAATAAACAAAGAAGAAAAGCTTTGTACAGCAGAAGAAAACTGGATGATTCTCCGTTTGCAAACGCGCTGACAGTTTCTCTGATAGGCTTAAATTTGCCGCGGCCGTCTTTCGTTCATACTCCTCGAGCCAATTTTGTGGAGTTTGGACGGCCAGAAAAAGAAAATCGAATGCTGCACTCTCGTAGTCGAAATCGGATAACGCGAAGCGGCCGATGAAAAACGACAGGGTATCAAACGTAAAAAAAAAAATGAAGTAAAAATGGGGCATGGGGACGTGAGGTCTTATTGCTCCGAAAAGAAGGGAATCAAACTGGACAAGAAAAAAAGGAACAAAGCAAATTTAGGAGTGCACGTTCATGTTAGTCCGCTGGAAGACCACAAAAATACTGCAGGTTGGTTCCGATTGCTTCCAAGTGTGTGAACAGAGGAAAGCTTCGTTCTTGTCTGTGTTGCTAGTCTTTTCAAATTCCAAGCCGAAGCCATTGTTGTAAGAGGATCCCATCTTGCTCTGGACACGTAGAGTTAGCCCTGGGGTTCTGCCTACAGCTTGTGTGGCAGTACCCATAAAAATGCCATGTACACTACGGAAAAGTAAATATGAAGGAAGCGTTGCTTTCGCGGAAGCCTGACAACGACAACACACTTCAAAAAACTTGCCCTGAAATGTACAAACGCCATGCAGTCACTTCCAATGGCAAAAAAAAAAGAGATAATATATATATAAACGAGAAGGGGGTTAACCGATGGGCCAGATTTTTTATTAGTCATATCATAAGAAGCCAACAAACACTGACACCAAGGACAACATAGGGGAAATTACTTGGGCTTAATAAACGAAATAAAGAAACAATAAAGTAATGGAAATTAAAGTGGATGAAAAAACAACTTGCCGCAGGTGGGAACCGAAGCCACAACCTTCGCATTTTGCGTGCGACGCTCTACCAATTGAGCTACCGCGGCGCTGTTTCCCCATCCACTTTCCTGGGTATTTATGTGTTCTAGCAGAACCTTGGCGGCGGACGGGGAACGTCCTTTTTGCCGCAGGCGTCACGAGAACGTGATCTTTTTGGGTGAAGGCAACTGGTCAATAAACCCACATATGCTACCTGAAGGCATCAATGTAGCCGGATACGAGACCCTCGTTATGTAATGAACGAGAAGGGGGTTAACCGAGGGGCCCGATTTTTTATTTACATTATATATATATATATGTATATATATATATGTGTGTGTATGTGTGTGTGTGTGTGTTGAAAGACGCTGATGCTTGGATCTCCTCTTACGAGAGAATGAGTTCCAGCGTGTCAACGAACGCATAGAAATGGTACACTTGAATCTGCGGTACAAGCTTTTTATTCTCCATTCGCGTACGCAGCGAATTCGGCAAACCATGTCTCCGCGCACTGTACTGAGCGACACACCATTTCCCAAAACAAAACGCGAAATAGCTCTCGGTGCAATTTCGCTGGTCGGGACTGCGACTGCGATTTTCATCGCATACGACGGTACTCGCACTTCTGGTGGGATGAAAATCGCATGATGTTAAACAGGGGAAAGCCTGTTTAGCCTCTGATCGCACAGAGTGAAACCTTTCCCCCAGGTACACGGCTTAAGCGCTTACAAGTTGCCCGAACGATCGATTGCCGTTAAATTTGCTTTCTCCACGCCAGCCATCACTAGGCATTTACGTAATCCCACATAAATTAGATTACACCGATTAGTGAACGGCAACGCAATTAGCGTCGTGCCCGGCGCTCGCTGACGCAATGCATCTGAGTAATTAATTGGGCTGCAAACTTTCACGTGACCTTGTAGAGAACGAGCCGGCAATTTTTCTTTCACGTGTGCGGATTCCACGCATGCTGCGATAATTGGTTTAACCGAAGCATTTTATGGTGTTTACGAATAAGTCTGTTTTGTTCAAAGACCTGTGCAGGTATAGAGCACTCGACCAATTTGGACTAATTTTCACTGTAAACGCCTCGCTCAAATTAAACTTGTGTTGCATGAACATACGGATGCCACACATGACGACGATGGAATGACCTATGGAGCAACAACTATGGCATAACGATGACAGCGCGACGAAGACGGCATGACAGTGTAATGATGACACTGCAATGACGATGACAGAACAACCAGGATGGCTTGAGGAAAGGGATGAAGAACAAAGATATGAGGGAGCTTTACGCCATGATGCCAGCCTCGGCAAGAGAGCGCTCCGTGACACCCGTCCCTTTGCTGAGTGCATTGGTCAGTGTCGGCCCAACACGTGACCTATTGGTCACGGAGCAACAATCGAGATTTTCCGAGACGTGTGGTGCACAGTAGTTGGTTTTTTATTCTATTGGTGGTATTTAATCGATGTGCGCTCAGAAGGCAGCTGCTGGGCTGATCTACCTCGACCTCTGGTAACATATTGCCTGTATCTCAGGTCACCTCTTGGGACCAGACACATGGCTTCAATCGCATTGGGCGATTCTCCCTTCTATCTTTTTCCTTCTTCCGTGCATGACGACGACGCAGAGCCACCATGGCATGATGACAATAGGATAACAACACTAAAGTGACTAGAGAGAGAGAAGTTTAATGATACGAAATGCTGAGAGGTCGGCCTGAGGCCTAAAGTGACTACGACATAATAAAAGTTATGAGAAGACCACGACGGAATGACGACAACTAACTGACAATGATGCAATGAACACGCTGACATGACGACATTGCCATAACAGCGCCCTTATGACGACCATGGCATGACGAGAATACGATGATGATGCTGGAATGATGATCTTATGACAATGATTGTAATGTGTTATGGGATTCATTGTAAGGTTCGTAGCAGCGCAACACAAGACACGGTCAAAAGGGAGGTAAAAACGAAAACGTGGCGCTGTGTGAATGTTCGACTTAGGGACCATGAGCTATTTATCCAAAGGGTTGCTCCACTTCATCTCCCGGAGCATTCCAAGTCATGCGGCTGTCGCCCCTATTTGAAAAACTAATATCATTTATAAACGCGCGAGCCAATTGACAAGAGAAATCGCTGAAGGAGATAGAGGTGGGATAAAAGGAAGGCAGGGATGTCAACCAGTCATGAGTTCGGGTGACTATACCCTACGCTGGGGGAAGGGAGAAGGGGAACAGAGAGAGAAGGAAGAGAGAGGATATACAGACGTGCACGGACAGTACTTGAGTCAAAGCCGCTTGTACAAACCAGACGTTCCCAAAAAGCACAAAATTGCCTTCACTGCCTTCTGAGCCGAAGATCGGTGGGGACGGTGCTCTAGTACTGTCTGTTCACTCAGAGGATGATCATCTTGTTTCCTCAATGCGTTGTACAAAGATTGTCTTTGTGCTTGAAATTGATGACAGTGGCACAATAAATGGTCAATGTTCTCCTCGCATCCGCAAACATCACACGCAGGACTATCAGCCATTGCAATTAGTGCTAAATAAGCTTTCGTAAAGGCAACTCCAAGCCACAACTGAGCAGAGACGCGTCGCGTTGGTGCAGTCCGGCTGGAGGTCCGAGTTGCAGTGAAGGGTTTAGTCTGTGCAGTCTCGTGCGCCTTGTATGTGCGGTATTCCACTCTGCTAAGGATAGCGTGCGTGTTAGAACGCCAAGTTGTCTCGCAGCGTTGGTCCCTGAGAGAGGAATGGGAACGCAGCTGTCTTCTTTGTTTGACGTCCGAGCCGCCTTATCTGCGTCATCATTTCCAGTGATACCGCAATGAAAACAGATATCATGGCCTATTTCTTTGAGGTGATGGACGATTTCGCACGCGAGCTGATCGTGAGTACCGTATCGGAGAAAAGACTGCACACATTGCAAGGCCAGCCTTAAATCGCAGAAGACTGCCCATTTCCGAGGACTTTCAGCATTTATCACGTGAAGCGCGTCGCGGAGCTCTGCAACTGTAGACGTAGTGATATGAGAAGTCTTGAATCGCTAGGTTAATCCCATTGTTGATATAACTAACGCGCCACCGTAACTGGTTGATGTAGTTGAGCCATCAGTATAGGCGTGTGTGTAGTCGCTGTATTTCTCCTACAGGAGGAGTAAACTAACTTGCTTGAGTGCAGATGTCAGTAAGTCCAAATTTTTTCTGAGGTCCTAGGATTGTTAGGTTTCCTTGACTACGGCTCACACACCATAGATGAATTGAAGGTCTTACCGCCGGTGCGTAACCCGACCTGAGAGATGCACGGTGCGCGATGACAGTTGCACTGAATGTCGTGTGGGGCCTTTCTACTGGGAGACTTGCGAGGTGGTGGGTAGGAGTCCGGGGTGGTCTTATGCCGTTAAAGTGTCTTATGCGCACACGCGTTGTTTCAGTGGTAATGTCATTTCTAATAATGTAATCTTGAACGACTGCAATAACTTCACTCGTTGACGCAGTGCGCGGTAGACCAAGGCCGATCTTACGCTCAAACGAAGGCTTTTTTTTTCTTTTTTTTTCTTCACACCGCGCAGATGACACCGAGATACACTCGCTCACTAATCACGTCTCATTCATTCCCACGTATTCAAGAATTACAGGTCCTGAAGTTCTATCGTCGCCTGATAAGTACGACTGACCTTCTTACACGCAACACGCGTCCACAGACTCGCAAGAGATTGCTAATCGTATAACACACACACACACACACACACACACACACACACACACACACACACACACACACACACACACACACACACACACACACACACACACACACACACACACACACACACACACAAACACACACACACACACACGCGCGCGCGCGCGCGCACACACAATGTAGTCTATTTCCCTACTTTCAGATGAGCCGATAACGTCGCCGTTTTCGCCGCACACTTTACCACACCACAACAAACGTGGCACACCTCCATCGAAAAGCCGATATTCTTCGTTATTATTATTATTATTATTATTATTATTATTTGTTTTGAACCCATATATACAATTAACAGGAAAGGGAAAGCGAGGAGCAAGCTGGCAATTGCTACCGGAAAGGGCCCAACGCCTGCCTACTCTTGCACAATCGATCACAGACCAACACGTGGTTAATGACCCAAGTAAAAAAGGCCAGCGTCACCATATTTTCATCACGCAGTTTACCACACACCGATTTTCTCCAACACACAATACTGCTAATCTGTCTGACAGGAAAATTGTGGAGGTTCACGCAAAAAAAAGAAAGAATATGAAACAGCGTCCACGTGGCACCCACCTACACTAAGCACTGCGCGAGTGCACCACGCAGAAAGCCGGCAGCGGCTGTGTTTTGCGAACCAGGGTCACTGCACGTGTCCGGCTGACATCACGCTGTGACGTCGCCGGCGTGGTGTGACGTACCCCAGAAGAGGTCTATCACGACGGCATGACGACGATTGTATGACGCAATCAAAACGCTGGCATTCGGACGAAGTAACGACGACGGCATGATGATGCCTCTCAAAGGAGGACAATGGCATGACGACAATGGAATGGCGTGCCGGAATGATGACGATGCTATGATAACGATGACATGACGGCAATGGGATAGCGAAGAGGAAATGATGGCAATTGGATGACCACGACGGCGTAATCACAATGGGATGACGAAACTGGAAAATAACAATAATCACAATGACGAAATGACGACGCCAGAATATTTAGGCTTTGTATACCAGGTGTTTCAGCGAACACTCAAAAATTTTTACATGCTGCATGTGGTGGATAGGACAATTCTATAGTAAGCTGGTCTACTCGAAGAGGCGGACATTATTCGGACAAAGAATTGACATGCGTAATCGACTAACGAAAATTACCTAATCAAGTTTTTAACTTACAATTATTAAAATTGTTATTATTAAATTAATAAATCCAGACGTCAAGTTCGAAAGGCGGATCCGCTTTAAACCAATTCTCAGGACGACACCAGTTTCGAGATATTAATTCTCCAAATTTGCGGGGAAATACATTGCCGTTCCAGTTATTTTCGTGCACCAATGCATAAAATGACGCTTTGTTAAGAAAGTAACTGGAACGCCAATGCATTTCTCCGAAAGCTGGTGTCACCCTGAGAACTCGTTCCAAGTGGATCCGTCTTGCGAACTCCACGGCTAGAATTTGTAAATTGCAATATGGACCGTACGGTAATTAGTTAAAAATGTAATTAGTGCATTTTTGTTATTTATTCGGTTATGTATGCCAATTTTTCGTATAAGTAATCTGCCCCTCTTCGCGTAGTCCAGCTCATGAACAAGCATTGTGCTATCCGCCACAGGCGAGCTCTAAATATTTTTGAAAGTGTTCGCTGAAACACATTGTATGCGGACTGCTCATGTTTAAGTTGTCTGGAATTTAGAAAAATTGCTTTTTGCAGATAACATAATCTTAGTCCTTGAGCTGGGCTATTCAGTGAGGCGGAGATTACTTGCACAACAAGTTGAAACACATATTTAACTACTAAAGATCACCAATTAACCCCTCAATTAGTTAATTAACGGCACATTGCTAGAATTGAAGCTAGTGAGTCTGCAAGGCGGATCCATTTGAAAGAATATTCCCGGATGCCATGGGTTTGGAGATATGCGACGTGAGACACGTCGTCAAATTTTAACACTTGTTCCATTTACACTTTTTTCAAAAGGCTGTTTTATGCACTAAAGCACAAAAGTAACAGGAAAGGTCATGTATTTCGTCCCATATATTGAGAAATAATATCTCGAAACTAGCGTCATCTTGTAGATTCATTTCAAGTGGATACGTTTTGCAACCTCACCAGCTACACTTCATAAATTGCAATATGTGCCGTAAAGTTATTAACAGGTAACTAGTGAGCCTTTGTTCATAAGTTGTATATGTGTTTCGATTTCTGGTGCTAGCAATGTCCGCCTCCTCGAATAATCCTGCTCAAGGACAAGAATTATGTAATCTGCCACAGGCAATATTTAAATATTCCGGCATATTTAAGAAGGATAACGCGATATATCCGTAAATACATCCGACAAGGAAGCATCCACGAGTGCCAAAACCGCAGGGAACTTATGTGTGCCCGTATTCGCAAAAGTAATTCCGTGTTTATGTGCTCTTTGGCACCGACCGACTCCAGCTTATGGTAATAATTTCGATATCGCGTTTGTCTGGCAGCGGCCGTTACGAACAGATTTAGCACTATTCGAGAAAATTTTGCGGATGCGAACCCTGTGCCCCCACTCACAAAAATAAAAAAAGAAGTTATTGCAATTGTTACAGCCGCTAGCTTCTCGGTAACCGGCATTTTTTGTGTCCTTGTCCTTTAGCAAAAAATGCGTGCCGATCCCGACGGCAGTGCAAAACAGGAGCAGTGGCTCGTACCCCCGCAAGGCAGAGGCTTCGAACAGTCAGCAAAGTGAAGCGAGCAGTGCATAAATGTTTTCGAATCACGCATTCAACGTACAGAACAGCAGAGGTTTCAATAAAGAACAAGCACAAAACAACCATTCGAACCACATAATTGGTGATAAGGCGCGCCTGATAATAATGCGAAGCACGTAGCACTCCCTGCGTACATTTACCGGGAAAGATTACTGTCGCGCAAGCTGCCGCGGCGATGGCAGCTTGCGATGTGGGGAGTGACGTCCCTAGCCTTTCATAGGGTATTTTACGTAACATGAACCAAGGATTTTAAAAGATCGCTTAAACCACAACTGAATGTAACCGACGACATATGGTTTGCTGTCATGTGGCGCTCCTTAGGATATTTTTATATCGCGCCTAATTAGCTAACTAACTAAGATCAATTGTGCAAAAATTTTAATATTCACTTTAGAGCCAAGTGCGTTTCATTACCTTGTAGAGGGCATGCCAAAACGACCGATTCAATTTTGTGGGGCAACGTACACGTCATACATGTTGCGTGGTGACTTTTTCGGAACGTTTAAACAAAGCCCGCGAATTATGAAATAAAACCACGTGACTGCGCTCATGCGGTAGCGCATTGCAGCACTCTCAACAGCGCTTCGTGCGAAAGAACCGTGCGCGCGGACCATGGCGAAGTGCGCGGCCGTGGTTCTATGCATCGGCTTCACAGTGCGTCAGCATATTTGACGGTGGCACACGGAAACGAAGCGCCGTCGTCCCTGATAACGATAGCCTCGACGCACGGTTGAGAGCGCTGCATTACGATAGCGCACGAGCGCAGTCACGTGGCTTCGCGGGCTTTTATATTTCGCGGGCTTTCTTTAAACGCCGGAAAAGATCACCACGGAGCACGTACGTTGCCACAAAAAAATTTGGATCGGTCGTTTTGGAACGCCCTCTACAACGTAACGAAACACACTTGGTCCAAAAGTGAATATTAAAGATTTTGCATAACTAATTGTAGTTTATTAACTAATTAAGCGCAGTATAAAAATATGCTAAGGAGCTCCACATGAAGGCAAACTATATGTCGTTGGTTCCATTCAGTTGAAGCTAACCACTTTTCTTTATATCCTTGGTTCATGTTAGGTGAAACACCTTGCATAAAAAAAGTAGCCTAGAAACTGATTTCACTGTTGCTGCAGCACCGCTATGAGCGACCTTGTTGTAAAAATTGCCATTACTTCCATTAGTACAATTACTCTAACTAAAAAAGCATTGCATATACCTCCCTCAACAGTTGTAGTTGTGGCTTTTTACACTAAAACTGCTTATAGTGGAAAATTCCAGCCCATCCTGATGCCGGATTATATTAGTGAAGATGAGCGGCCCATGTCAAGCAACACTTAGCTTGTCCGCAATCTTCTTACCATATGCGCTTTACCGGGTTACCACCGGGGAGGTATACGTCGCAAAAATGCCGGTAGCGACATCTTCTGACGAGCAATAAAAACAGCGCTAAACAACAGGATGAGTGAAGGGACACAGACAACAGCGCTGACTAACAACCAAAGTGTCTTTATTCTTTCAGTCAGCAAATATACGCTCCGCCGCTATCTCAAACCACAGAATCAACAGAATTGTATGCATTGAAGTCGGCCATTGCATTGACAATTATGGTGTTCATAGGTTTCAGAATTCATGTGGAATCAATGTCGACAAGTTTTTAGAGCTTTTAAGGTTTTACATGCTTTCCATTTTCGTTTCCATGGAGGATAAGCTTTCTATACAGAAGAAAGGTGTGTGCATCGGTTCATGTATAGCCCCTGTTCTTAGTGACATTTTATTAGCCAGCTATGACCGTCAATTTTGGAACTAAGCTCAGCCGGACAAGCACTGTAAAAGTGATGCGATACGTCGATGACTTTTTAATTTTTTACAACACTAAGACTACTGACGCGCAGCGTGCTGCTTCTATAATATTTGACCTGTTCCGCATAGCTTTAGATTCCATTGAATTGACCACGGAGCATCCGTCAGACAAGAAGCTCCGTTTCTTAGACTTGGAGCTGTCGTTCTCAAGCAGTCATGTATGCTGGAGTTACGCTCCTCGGTCTCATAAGAGCATTCTCCCCTTTTCCTCCGCGCACTCAAAGATAGTCAAGCGCGGTATTGCAAGATCTTGCATGAAGGCGGCCCTCATCAGGTATTGTGACCACCAAGTGGATGCAAGCTTCGAAAAGCAAGTAGCCAGGCTGAAGCTCGCAGGTTTCCCGGTACCGCTTTTGACCAGCATCGCTGAAAGCCTTGCAACAGGCCTTAAAGGAAAGCAGTCGGCAGCTGCTCAATCTGAGAATCGCTCACGGCAAATGGTTGCGATTATCCCATATGTGCACCAGGTTGCGCATAATCTCAAAAACGTTGTCAGCAGGGCAGGCGTCAGGTTGCCCCCTGTTCACTGCCAGAAATAAGTTAGGCAGCCTGTGCCATCAAGTCAATCGGGTAACCGAGAACAACAAAAAAGTTGTAAGAAGCAGCACAGATACATGTTTGTTGGCGACTGTTGTGACTGTGTGGTGTATAAGATTCCCCTTTCATGCAAGCGTTTTTTATATCGGCCAAACAGGGCAGTGCATCAATGACTGCATGCGCGAGCGCTCAAACAAAGTTCAAAAACGAGCTAAAGATAGTCAGTTATCACTGCATTGCAATGAATGCGGCTGCAAGCCGTCTTTGAAAGATGGGACCTACCTGTCAAAATACCCCGATGACCGCGAACGTATTATTTCTGAAGCTTGACGTTCCCCCGTGGGAGACTTGAGCCCGGGTCGCGTTAAACCTTGCCGGACGTACAAGAAAGTTGTATCCATCTATCCATCCATCCATTCATTTACACATTCATGTTAGCGATGAAGCATGTGTAAGCCTGCCCTCTATTTCCCTCCGTCCGAAGGAGATTGCCTTCCTATCGCATTAATTGCGATTCCCCCTTGCGCATGCCCAATTCTGTTCATTCTGTGGTTTGAGATAGCGGTGGGCTATATATGTGCTGACTGAAAGAATAAAGACACTTTGGTTGTTAGTCAGCGCTGCTGTCTGTGTCCCTTCACTCGTCCTGTTGTTTAGCGCTGTTTTTATTGCTCGTAATCATGAACCAACTAGCCCAAATGCGTACTCTTCTGAATACTCTGACGCTTAGTCTAACAATGGCTGATAGCATGTTTTCGGGCCCCGTGAGTGTTCATGTTGGAAAAAGGCATTTAAAAATGATCACATGTTCACGATTGAGTCGCTACCAAAAATTCACACCAGCATCAAAGTGGAATAATACTGGTTATTGCTATTTTAGCCCTGTGTTTAACTGGTTGAGCTCTGCGGCACCAGGTGGCGCCAATAATCCGGCTGCCCTAAATATAAGAAGGAAGAAGAAGCATGTGCTTGCTGCGGTAAAGCTAGGGAAACTATGGAGCATGTTTTATTAGAATGGGAAGTCGTCTGCCCAGCGGTCTATTTAGGCACCACTGGCCTCCTGGAAGCCCTTGGGTTCAGCGAGAGCAGTGGAAAAGTAAACGTGTCCGCAATAGGGATTAGTAAGCGGCGAATGGAAGATTGGCGGAAGAAAAGTAGGGAAACGACAAAAAACGGAGACGTACAAAAGCAAAGTGCGCAGCAGGGGGTCAAAATTTGGTTGTGAGAGTTCATAGTGTGTTTTTTTAACCTAGGTAGGACATTAGGCTGTATAATAGCTAGAGCTTGGTGGCGCAACCCACCGCCCCGTTCCAAAGGGGACGCTCATAACATCCAACCATCCATCCCTAGAGGCCACTCATGTTTACGTATCCAGTATCCGGTAATACGCAAAAGGTAGGAAACTTGCGGACAAACTAAGGCCCTGTTTTAAAGTTTTAGCTGATCCGTGAACTTCTTGCCTTTTAGCAGGTGACTCTGTATAAAAAAAGTAACATATATGCTTTTCACTCGTCCAAGGCAGAAGGAGCTCCAAAGCATCGAACACTTTCGCATACACTCTCAGCGATGGCATAATGTTTCGAAAGCGATTACCGACGCAGGAATAGCGTGTAATATTTCAAAGCTTCGACATCAAAGAGGTCGCGCGACGTTGCAGAAACAAGGCTTAACCATCATTTGGATAGATTTATAAAGTGCGCGTGTATGGATTACGATAACAATGGCACGTGCTGAAAGCTTTTCGTTGTTGATGCAGAGAGAACCTTTTTCGTTGTAATACTTACGTTACTGAGGATGCGACGCGTCCGACTTTTGCCGTCGATTCTTGTCAGGGACAGTGCCGGCACGTCTTTGACAAAAAGCGCCCTGAAGATGGTAGTTTATTAATGAGCCACGTGCTTCTGTTGTTCCCTTCGCAACATTAACAGAGCTGCGGGCCCTCGACGTAACCCGAGACTGTCTCACTAAAACGAATAATAGCCTTTCGTAACAAACCTTTTATTACAAGTTTTCTTTCTGTGTATGTTGGTATATCAATAAGTGAGCAAACATACACTATATTTACTACACAAAGAGAAACAGAAGCGTACTAGCAATTGTTCCCCGAGAAGGACATTACTCACACTACACTTAGACATGCAATAGTCTGAAAAACCGTCTACAAAAGCAAAAGCACAAGATATTTCTCATGCGGAACATCACATAGTGGCGTCCTTCTATCTCAAGGAACGAAAGTAAGCCTGCAGGGTTATGAGAACTGCTTTTCTTTTTATATCTCTCTCATCCCCCCAAGAGCTCGTGTTGATGCGCGAGACTACGAACCTCTGACATTTACGTACTAAGGCATCAAGAGCCTTTCACGAAATATTAAGCTGGCGTCAAGGGTAATAGAAGCATGACTTTCCCGAAGCACGGCGAATGAAAAGCACGCTACAAAAAAGATTGTGAAGCATTTGTGGACACATCGTTTGTAGCCGGTGATTAAGCGTTTGCAACACCTCAATCTGCGATGACGGAGAATAATTAAGCTTGAAGAGCCCACTGAGTGGCAATAATTGGATGTTTTCGGTCGATAACGCGCATTACAACGAGGGTGAACAAACTTACAGCGCAAGCGGAGTCCCTGAGTGCAAACGAACGAGGGAACAAAGAAAGCTAAGCAGATTATGCAGAACCCGTCCACTCTGGAAATCGATTTCATGCGAAACGTTTTGCAGCTAGCTGGGTATCTAACATCGGTATCGAACATGTTTGTGTAAGGCCACTAATTGTGTGTGGCGCGAGCGTAGCGACAGCACCAAGATGACGGCGATGGCATGATCTCGGATTTTTTGCCTGGTACATCAGCGAAGAAACGTTCTAGCTTGCTCTGTTAAAAGTTGGAACGATCCCGAAGGTGGTCGAATATGGAAAGGTTCCTAGATAAGTTTAAAGGCAGTGCCAAATCACCGCTTTGCTGCTCCCCTCAGCCTCTAATCCTCCCCCACGGAGCACCGATAGCGCCCCCAGAGGTTCCTAACCTCTCAACACTGCGTGCAAAAACAAGTAGCTTCGCGTTTGTGTCGTAGTAAATTTATTATGAATACTCGTTTTGAATCTGCATTGCGTGATGTTCAAGAATTATGGGGTTTCACGTGCCAAAACAGCAGTCTGAACATGAGGCACATCGTAGTGAGGGAGTGCGGAATAATTTGAACTACCTGAAGTTTTTCAAGGTGCACCTAAATCTAAGTAAACGGGTGTTTACGCATTTTGCCACCGTTGAAGCGCGGCCGCCGTGGCCGGGATTTGATCCCGCGACCTATTCCGTGATATAAACCTTTATTAAGGCGTATGTTACCGAAAACCGGGCTACGTTATATTTTCTCCGCCGTTTTACAGAGTGGGTGCGGCAAAGCGGGCTCGCGCGTCCGCCTGGATTAAAAAAAAAGAATTGGAGGGAGCTTAAGTTGCACCTTTAATAGTGCACCGCTACAGCATTCACAGATTCATGTCTGCTTCTCACGCCTTCCAGAAACTGCAGCTTATGTAACCGTAATGTTTACCGAGTAACGCTGGCAGCCAACGCTACGCACGAAGGCGAGCTTTCTGGTAGAAACGCCCGCGATGCGGTGTGGTAGGCCCGCGATGCGGTGGAGGGGAGCGCCATCTGAAGGTGTTTCAAGGAGCCGGGCTCGACGCTTAATGACCTCCAAAATTGGCGCGCGCCGGCGCCCACAAATCTCAGAGGCCATGGCCGCTCTATGAATGGCAGAAACGCTAGAAAAAGGGGTTTTTATTTATTTATTTATTTTTTATTTTATTTATTTATTTATTCATTTACTTACTATACATACTTCCACGACCCGAAGGCACTACAGAAAGAACTGTGGTATAACAAAGCATAGTAATATGCAGACAATGGTATAAGGGAAGAAAAAAAAACAAAGCGATAGCGTTGTAGACTGCTGTTTTGAATGAAGCTTTATCTGCGATCTGACTGACGGAAGCAGGAAGGTGGTTCCAGTTGACAGTTGCGCGGGTTAAAAAAAAGAATCATGATACTTGTTCGTTCAGCAGGATGGGATAGCAACTTTATATCTGTGGTCAGAACGGCGTGAAACGTAAAAGGGCGGGGTGATAAGTTGACTCTTGGGCACGTGGTTAGAGTGATAAACCGTTTTTTGAGTTTCCGCGTAACAGAATTGGTTTCTCGTATATTCAAATTACAGTCAACCGCTACCATGTCTGTAGGTTGTGTGTAAGTCATACTTTGCGATTTTTCTGGCGTATTTTACCTTGGGAAATTCAATTAGTTGAGTAACTTGCTTGTGCTACATGAAGGGCCTGCGTGGTTCGGTACGAGTGATTCGATATGGGGTTTTGCCAAAACGACAGTCGACCCTGGACGCGGGACGCCGGCGCCGGATATTCTGCGACTCGGGGCCCTTAACGCTATCGTGTTAATATTCTATTATTGCGCGGCCTACTTCCTACTCTACCGCCTTTTGATGACTCGGTCAGAATGCCCTGCTTCTTACTGCGACATGATGTTATAGGAAGCGCTTCCAATATTTGCTTCCAACGTGCTGCTGCTACATTTATAGAATAAAGTGTCGATAAGCTGTTGCAATCCTTTGGCGCGAAAAAGGGCACCGATTGGAAGACCACGTTTTAATATGCGGCAGCAAAAAGCAAGGCTCTCTGCTCGAGTGGCCGAATGGCGTTAGAGTAAGCAGTATGCTAAACGATAAACGATGAATGGAGCTGTGCGACATACGCGCTAGCCAGCTTCGCAGCAGTCACTCAAACAACGGCCCACCTTGTGACGCAACAGAAGTGGCACAGGCGGCGGACCGTTGAACGCTTGGCCGATGCGCAGATTAGGAAGGCAACATGACCACGGAACACCTATATCAACTTAGAGAAGGGGAACTATACGTTCCACAGTGCAACAGAAATATAAGAGTAGCGGTGGCGTTGCGAACTAAAGTATGCAACCGAGAGATGGCACTGGAAAAATCAAAACTAATATCATAATTACGTAGTGAGAATATGGCCACTACGGTAGTGGCTGGTGGGGCTCGTCGCGCTGCTCGTTCGCAGGTTTTGGGCTTTTTGTTAGCGCTTCCGGGGAGGTATTTGCGCGTATGGTGGTACTCTAACATGACTACAGATATTTTCATTATGTCGCCAGGTGACCGAAAGGCCTCAACTGGCAAAAAAAGTACTTCAAACAAGTAAGCTTACATTGTTTATTGTAAATGGTGAATGAAGCCGTACATGCCCTCAATTTTCGTACAGGCCAGGTGAAGTTAATGCTGTCAGTCACTGAGTTTAAAGCACTCATAAATACAAATAGTCGTCTATTTAATGGAACTGAAAGCTGAAATCGAGCGAAGTTTAATTATCGTGATGTTAAAGCAGGGAGAACGAAGCTTCATACAACATTTATGCTGGGCTACCGTCGTACTTGCAGTGCGTGCAGGGCTGCTTGACAGGTTTCATTCTATACGTATATTGTCTGCGTTCGAAGATTTCAGCTAGATTAAAAACAGAAACATAAGAAGTGCTCGGTAAGGATGCACTGTTAGCAAGATAAGCTCGAGCTGCAATGTCCCATTGTTTTGTTAACACATTGAAGAGAGGCGCGAAGTGAAGGGGGGAAAATTATGCTAAATTTTACACAGCTATTGTCGGCTCTTGTTACTTCAGCTGCACATTTAGGGTTCAGGCGCGGCAGTAAAGGCTTTCACACAAGTGGAGTTCTCGTAGGGAAGCGAGGAACGTTATGGAGACAACAGTGCTTACCAGGACCTCTGCAAATATTGTGTGAATAAACAAGGACACCAAATAAACATATAAGAAAGCCCAATTAATTCTCGGGGAGCCTTTAAATATGCAATTTACGGTTTCATGTTAGAAAAACATCGGTTTGTGTACTCAGACAAGGCAAAGAGGCAGCAAGGAGATGAACACTTCAATTGAGTAACAAAGGTGAGCAAAGGAAGCCTCAGCCTGGAGCCAACGTTTCAAAAAGCAAACATATTTGTGAGGGCTATGAGGAAGAGAAGTTCCACGCTGAGTTTTCCCTTGCTCGTCCACTGCTGATTGGCTGAATGTTAGGCCAAACTTACTCCGAGTAGATTTCAAAAACCTTTTGGGAAAACACTGTGTTCCGGTTGGTCATCCACTATTCGAAGAGAAAGAAAATTTGTTTTTAGTGATTCGTAATCTTTGAAAAGTGTGGAGTGGGCCGGTTGTGTGAATTTGCTTTTCCTAGCTTTCTCTTACGGTGCATGGCTAGCATGAAACGAGTGAAGGTATTTTGTACCAATTCAAGTGAAGTAATAAGATTACTATACTAAGATCCAATATTGCAGATGCATATTGAAGTTTTGAGCGCATTAGTGTTTTAAAGCTGTAGCTTTAAAGTAGACGGTGCTTTGGGAACGTTTCACCTATGTACCCGGGGATGTGATTAGCATTTTTATTGACGTACTATATAATAATGGCTCAATTCAAGTTATTTCTAATTTGTACAGCAAAATATTTGTATGACATAACGAAATTAAGAGAGCGTTGTTAAGATGGTAAGTGCTAGGATTAGAATTATATCTGCATACGTGCATTATGTCACATTTGTTAACTATGGTAAGTGCCAGGTTTAGAATTAGATCTGGATACTTGCACTATTTTACATTTGTTAACTAGCAAATTCTCATGCACACTTTGCATGAAATCAATAACTAGGCTAGCCTACTAGGCTAGACAGTCCTATCATGGCCAGGTTGAAGAGGGTAGGGGATATCAGCGTGCCCTGCGGGGTAACCATGTCGACCAGTTCGACTGGCTCTGACTGCTGGGAGCCGACCCGTAGCGAGGCCTGCCTTCTCCTCAGGAAGTCACGGATGTAGTCATGGAGACATTGACCAAGTCCGAGTGTTGAGATTTGTTTTAGAATGAAGGAGTGCCCTATGTTTTCAAAGGTCTTTTCTAGGTCTAAGCCTAGGATGGCCTTGACACCTCTTGTTGTGCTGTCTAGTATCTGGCGTTTGACCAGCTTCATAGCGTCTGGCATCGCCAGCCCCTGACGAAAGCCAATGATGTTGTGAGGATACAAGTCGTGGTCTTCCAGGTAAGGCTTCATACGGTTAGGCACCGCACCCTCCATGGTCTTACCCACGCACGACGTAAGCGAAATTGGGCGCAGATTGACCATGCTGAGAGGTTTGCCGGGTTTAGGTATTAAGACCGTTTTGGCCGTCTTCCATTCTATGGAATCTTTGCCTGAACCCCCGTCTCATTAACTATCGCATGAGCTGTTCCGCGCCGCCTTCGTCCAGATTGCGGAGGGCCTTGTTGCTGACGTTATCCGGCCCCGGTGCATGATCGGCTGTTGAGACCTCCGAGCGCTTGTATGATCTCTTCCGTGGTGAAGTCGGCATCAAGCTCCGCGTTAGGTTGACCCGAGCAAGAAGACAATTCTGTCCTACGGAACAGGGAACATATCCCCCACCGTCGGCAGAATACTTGGTACTCAACACCTCACCCCACAACTGACTCGAATCGAGAACCTCCAACACACCATCTATGCAGATGACGTGATCATGTGGGTGACAAAGGGGAGCCAAAGACAAATCGAGCACACTTTACAAAATGCTATCCAAACCACTGAGGAGTACCTCAAACAAACAGGCCTGCGGTGCTTGCCGAACAAGACTGAGTTACTGCTATATAGAACCAAGAGACAAGGGCCCAAACCAAAGGAATCGGACACAGGCACCGACCAATGCGTCCGCCTGTACAGCGCCGAAGGAAACACGATTCCGGTGGTCGGTCACATCAAAATGTTGGGCATGACAATAAAGGCGAATGGCTCCAACACCATCGCCGTCGCTAAGCTCACCACGAAGGCTGAGAACGCCACACGCCTACTGAGATTAGTGGCCAACCGGCATCACGGGCTCAAGGAGGGCAACCTACTTAGACTGGCACAGGTCTTTGTAATAAGGCACTTTGCGTACATCGCAGCTATGCACAACTGCACCGAAGTGGAGAGAAACAATCTGGAAACGCTCCTGCGTAAGGTCGCTAAGATAGCCATGGGTCTACCCATGCACACGAGCACGGAGACACTGGACGTATTAGGCATCTACAACACGCTGAGCGAGGTTGCGGAGACACAGGAACGGGCACAGATCACCAGCCTGTCCGGCACACCTTCGGGCAGATGGATCCTTCGAGAACTTGGTGTCGCGCCCCGAAGATCGAGTGTACCAGCCACAGGCTAACACCCGGTCAGAGGAAAAAGATCAGGGCAGCCCTCCTGCCCAGGAATATGAACCCCGAGCACAACATCGACAGAAGACTTGCTCGAGCCAAAGCACTCCTCCGACAGGCAGCCGCCTCCGGGACAGCATGCTGCTTTACTGACGCAGCCAAATATCTGGCAGATGAGCCTATGTAGCAGCGGTGGTCAACAAAGATACCATGGTCATCGACGCGTGTACAGTCCGCACTGACAATCCTGAGGTGGCCGAGAAGGCGGCCATCAGCCTTGCACTCCTAGAGGATGGTAAAAGCTTGGTATACTGCGGCTCCAAGAGGGCAATTCTGTCCTTCGGAACAGGGAACATATCCCCCACCGTCGGCAGAATACTTGGTACTCAACACCTCACCCCACACTACGTCAGTTGGTTCCCAGCACACATGGGACCATTGGAGCGGCCGATCCCTAACCTCAATGAGACGGCACACGAGACCGCACAAGGCCTTACTCACCGTGCGAGCCCGGACTCCCTCTCGGCAGGATGGAAGAGCGAGCGCGACCCCCTCGTCACTTACAACAATCTCACCCAGCACTATAAGTTAGTCAAAAAAACCATGCCTCTACCACACAAAGCACTAAACAAAGCACAAAAAGTCACATACAGGTGGCTTCAGATGGGCACCTACCCCATGCCCGGCCTTCCTGCACAAAATATTTCCGGACGCGCACCCTGACAATGCATGTCGCTATTGTAAAGATATAGCTACCCTTTCTCACGTGTTCTGGGGTTGCCGCCTGGCGCCGGGGGCCAGGACCACCAAGGAAGAATGGGACCGAGCTCTACGCAGCTCGGACCTTCAAGCACAGCTCTGGGCGGCGGAGGGGCATGGCCTCTCTGTCCCAACGTGGGAGCTGCCCGCTTCGCGCTCATCACGCGCACCGAGGGACCTCAGTAAAGTTCTTCATCCATCCATCCATCGCTGAAAAGCAAGTCAGCGTGTATGTCAAGTTCTAGCATTCCCGCTCGGTACGATGCAAAACTGTAGACTGCTGCTTTCTTGATAGTGCTCACAAACCCCTAACTGGTAAACTTGCAAACATTTCATGGTGAGGCACGTACTTCAAGAGGACCTGTTGTCATTATGGTGACTGTTGAGCTTCTTATGGCTTGGCATGGGCAGCTTGCAGGCCAATAATCTCTCTTTTGTCCACCTTCCTGAAAAGAGAAATGATGAAGCCATGACAAACATGCAAACAAGAACTCGTGAAACAAAAAGTATTCCAATAAATGAACAAAACATGGTTTAGGTGAAATATTCAGAATTATATCTTGCGATGATTCCCGCCCATTGGTGACACATTCACTGTTGACTTTCACGTATAGAGACAATAGAGTTCAAAGGATTGAACAAATATGAGCAGCTTCTTGGAAGGCTGGAGTCGAAAGAAAAAAGAGCGCCGTTTACTATGGTGAAATGGTGGGTGAGTGTAATTCATGTATGATTAAGAACAGTGCACAAAACGCTCCATGACATAGAAGCACACACACAACACTGTTTTCAGTGTGCATTTCTTACAATGTTGTCCCTGTGTCGGCTGTGCTTAGTGAAGCATCGACTAGATGAAATGTTTTGCAGGACACTGGGTAATAAACACAGTAATTTCATTATGTATCAAGTGCAATTATTTCAATTGTGTCACCGGGAGCACATTTGCACTAATGGGCAGTGAACTTATCGCACTGTATCATTTATGAAGAAACAGCAAAAACTATTTATTATTTCTGTTGTACTTAGTGTTAGGGATTATAGCAACGTTGCGAAATAACAAAAGCCTTGTTTGAATCGCCTTTAAAGAGCAATAACATTATAATTATCATTTTCACTTTCAATGAATGACTACAGGAATCTGCTTTATCCGCCTCGCACCCAAGGAAATTCAAAGTTGAAAATGCGAAGCAACGCATGTTTTACTCACCAGTGCACACGCCGAGCGGCTGCAGAGTTAATCCGCTTTCGTGGGTAGTTTCCGAACAGTGTGATCGGTTTCAGCGACGAGTTGTCATGTTAGCTGGCACGTTTTCTTTTTTTTTTTCAAGTAACACGTCATTACGCGACCAGGCGCGGCAGATCACTAACGACGGAAGCCGTGCATGCAGCCGTGAAGGCCGTGCAACACCGCAGCTGATACAACTTACCTTTTTAAACACGTTCCCTTTGTGGCGGCTATTGAATGTTGGATTCATAAACAGGCTGAGATATTATTGTTATCTAATGAAAACGAAACTGCCTGATGCTGCCCAAAAGAAACGACCACCCCGTTCGCAAATATAACCGCCGTACTATTTGAATCGGTAAACAACACGGACTGCAATCGATACCAGTAGGCTGCTGCTTATCAGACGTCATGGAGGTTACAGAACCTTGATTTAACTAATAGAGCACGGTCCTTAATAACACAAGTCAAATAAAAGCAATTGTCTGCTTATTTTATAAAAAACGACGCGTTAACTATGTTTGTTGGTTCTGATATGCACATTTATAGATGAAATATTTAGCCGCGTTGAGCACTCCTAGCAGAGAAAAAATACAAATCGAAGTATGCGACCAAATTACAGCAGCTCCACTGTACAGTACCGCTAGTCTCGACAGCGGGCGCCGTGTCAAACGATGACGAGGTGACGCAGTTTTAAACGCGCTCCTGTGGTCCTTATACTTTTCCTCACGGATGCACACCCTTGCGATTCCTTTATAATATCACGCGAGCATCGATCGGGAAGCCGATCAGCGCGGGGCCACGGAGCACATCGGCGAAATGGTCAATAGTATGCGCCTTCGCGTAATGCGCAGCCCAGTGCAGGTGTCCTCGACTGCGCTGCTCTGCGAAGTGGAATCGCTCCCTGCGTTATCGGTTATTTTTTTGTTATTTTTCATTTATTACTGAGGCCTTTCACAGATAATTGATTCAAGCCACGAGGAGCGTGTGAGCATCGAGAAGTCGACCGACGCCCGCAGGCAGACGCTTTTGCTTTCATACTTTTTAACGTCTGCGTGTTTGTATGTTTATTACTCTACTTATTTATGCTTGCTTTCGCGAAGAAGGAAGATTCGGGCGTATTAGGGCACCTCAATTGATCTGCGGATTTCAAGATATTGATTTCGGTATTTCTCTTATATTTTCATGCCTACGGCCGCGATGACGAATCGATGCAGACACAAATACAACTTTATTCTGCCGCTGAATGAAGTTAAAATAAAGGAGAGGTTGCTTCCTTCGGTACTTTGGTATGATTTATTAATATGAAGAAAAGCCTCGGGCAAATTGGACGATGTCAGCAAGACGCCGCGGTGCTGGAACGATATCGGGTCAATTTGCAGGGTGTCCCGATGTTCTTCAATCGCAGCCTCCAATCCGACACAACTTCCGTGGGGGAGCTGCATCTTTGGCAGGCCGAATTTCATTAAGCTCCAAATGTTTTCAGTAACATTAGTGTCTGCTCCTAATAGGGGCCAATTAGCGTCATGGCGCCAAGTTCTTCGAGGTGCGCCCAAACGGCGCGCGACGAATGGACGATCGAGCGACAAGTCATGCTGAAGCCAGTAGTAGCCGGCTGGAAAGGACCATCTAGAACACTAGGAAGGAGGCCTTGATTGATTATTTTTATGTAGGCTTCACTGCACGTTCGTCCTTCAATCCTGCGGAGAGATGCAAAGCCATCTTTGGTTATCATGCCCCAAACATTCACGCTATTGCGCTCACTGGCTCTCACTTGCTGAACGCAGAAGGTGTCGTACCTTAAAAACACCAAAGTGATTACTTAAAATATTGTGACGTTTTTCAACGTGTGTTTGTGTGCATGCTGTTCTAAAGAGAAATAACTATAAAAATACAGTAAGGACGAAAAAACGCGCAGAATAAAGTTTAGTAAAACTTAAAAGTAAAACGCACATCATGAGGTCTGGTTGGTAGACCTTCCGCTTTTGGCACCATTGGATGCAAAACGTTGACTCATCTGTAAACACAACCTTTCGCCAGTCATCTGCAATTCAGTGAAGACGGGCTTGAGAAAAAGCGAGCGTCTCTGCTCTCCCCCCATTGGAAAGAAGTGACTTCTTGGCAGCACTTCGGTTCTTGAAACCTGCTTCGAGAAGCCGTTGTAGCACACATTCTGTGCTGACGTCGAGGCCCACCGCATCTTTGACCTGACCATGATCATGAAAGGATTAGCATCAGCAACTACAACCAAGGCAGCGTCCTCTTGATAGTGATCTTGCGGACACAATTTCTTGCGGCATCACCAATGCCCCCCTAATTTTGAAACGCCTGCACGAATCTGTTAACAGTGGCTTGCGTTATATTCAACGTATTTGCAATGTCTCTCTGAGACGCACCCTGCAGCGACATATATAGTAACCGTTCTGTTTTCTTTGGACACTCGAGGAGGCATTTCATATCCAGTGCAAAAGTCACTGCTGACATGGGCGGTAAAGGCATTATTTATAACCTGATGCTGCGCTCACAACGTTTCCTGTCAGTGTCAGCTGCCGCAGTGCGGTTACGTTTCTTGTCTAGTCAAAAACTTGATCTAGTCTCCAAACATGTCCAAAAACAGCAACACATGTGGGCGTGTCTCGGCTTCCTCGATGCTCACACGCTCCACGTGGCTGTGCAAGGCGTTCATAAAAAATAAAAAGAAAAGGACCGATAACGCAGGGGGTGATTCCGCATAGCAGAACAGCGCAGTCGAAGACATTTGCACTGGGCTGCGCGTTATGCGCATGCGCACGCTCTTGAGCCTTTCGCCGATGCGCTCCGTTGCACGGTGCTGATCGGCTTCCCGGTGGGTGCTCCCGCGATATTATTTAAAAATTTCAAGGGCGTACATCGAGCGCAAACCGCGAAACATCGATAAAACCTAGCGGAAATAAGGAAGAATCAGCTTCTCGACGAACGTATACGGTGGACTCCAATTAATTATACGTTAGTTGATCCGACTTTTCGCCTAATTTCAATGCACTGGAATTTCCAGGCTAGAAAGCATACATTGTTGTGGAAGGACAACCCATTTAGTTCGACCACAAAAGCACGTCTAATTGGTTAATTCCTAACCTAACCTAACCTAACCTAACCTAACCTAACCTCACAAACCAGGTTTACAGAGAAAAGGATCGCCAAATCTTTCTTTTTGGGAGGGGGGTGGGGGGGGAGGGAGGAGTAGGGGGCACGCATTTCTCTTGGAAGTTCCGCAAGTGTTGTTATTGTGTACCAAATTTAAGGGCCGTACCAATAGTGCTCAGAAAATTGCAGGCGTACATTTAAGAATTCGGATCAAAGCAATATGCATTAGAGAGCAAACGCTGATGAGTGATGTAAAGATTAAGAGCAAGTGGAGCTATGCATATAATGCAACACATATCGAACAGGTAATCCGGTGTTGGCTGAAGAAAGATACTGGGCGCAATTGGAACAAAAATCTAACCCAGTCGAAAGCGTTGCAGGCTCAAATGAATTTAATTAGGAAATTCGTAGACATAAGTTAGAGCCCAATTATGCGGGTCAGGGGGTACGAGATGCCTTGGTCCTTCAGCAGAGGTACATAAATTCAAATTCATATCATTCGCTAAATCCGTCAATACAGTTCACATTGGTACAGTTCACTACCACTTGCTTTTGATTTGGCAAGCCCTATGAATTTTATTACCTCCCTCCCCTGCCGGCTTCGACGCTTTCCCGATGTCCGCAACATGTTCATGGCCACGTACAGATTCGTTCTTTGAAGATCCTACCATTCTGCAACGATACAGAAAGGTCTGCCCTATGGCCGCCATCATCGTTGACAATTCACTTTGTAGGACATCTACTTACGTTGCATTTTGCACTATGCCATACGGTCCCGAGTACACTTGCTTCATAATAGGAAAACGTTTGACGAGGACGAAGTCATTCAGCTGTATATTAGCGATGTGCATGTCATAGCGACAGTCTAAATGTCTATTCATCGCTTCGCAGTATCGCTAGTAAGCCTCTGCTGTTTTTCACTTCTCATACAATCGCAGGCGGCCAGGAATACTGAGCTGTTGATGAGCAGGAAGCACCGCTGTCTTTCCAGACGCTTCTAAATATGAACTGCAGTCAATTCTTGCAAGGTTCCACCGGGTGAAACGAGAAATTGCATCCTCCAAGCAGCATTTTTATCCTTTATTTAAAGCTTGGACATGTGGAAATAAACAGCTTGAAGTCCCATATTCATCTCCCAATCTTACCATGTTCTACAGAATGGTAGGACGCACTGCTTCGCCAAACGATCGCTCGTGCCTTGGCCAATTCTTGGAGACGGCGGCTTACAGCAACTGGTTCGTTCATTGTCGGACATCTTCCCTTTCTTCTTCTTGAAGACCTCCGAGTTCAAGAGAGGAATATTACTGTCTGGGGCTTCCCTATTTCGGCTTGCAGCCACTATTCTTGCGCACTGATAAACTGCCACTCAGAATGACTGCTTTTTCTTATTCCTGTGGCTTGTTACAGTGATAGCTGTTATTGGTTCATTTCTCCTCGTCGCTTTGATGTCCACCAGAGTCCACCGGTGGTCTCTGGCGCCGTCGCCGAAATCCCAAAATCATTTTGCGAGAAAGTTACAAAGAAACAAAAAAGTCATGAGCCATTCCACTCTGTGAAGGTGGTTAACCAGCGAAGCTGTTTAGCGCACGACACGGAGTTGACACAACATTTTCCACGAAGGTACGAATTCATTTATTGTCTCGATGCGTGGTCATTATTTCACTCGCAACTGCAATCATTCTTTGATAATGCCAAATTGATGCATGTACGCCACTTCACTCTTAAGCAAAATTACATCCTTTTGCTACTAACAATAATCGTCATCTGTCTTGCCCGCATTTCCTTTCTTTAACGCAGCGAATTCACGCAAAGCTAATTCACGCAAAGTGAGTAGCCGTGAACCTTACAGGACTATGATTCATTGCATTTTTTGCTTGCTTTTGGGGGTATGAGCCATTGCTCACGGGGGTATGAGCCATTGATATGACAGTTTTCGACATGCTGTTCTGTATTTTGTATGCGTGATTAGAAAGAATTTAACCACTGTTCCCTTCACTTTGCTGAGTGCTTGTACCCTCTGCCTTACAGGGCTATGATCTGTTGCATTTTTTGCTTGCTTACGGGAGCATGAATCCTTACGGGGTACAAGCCATTGATGATGATAGTTTTTGTTCACGGAGAACAAAAAATGCATGGAACCCTAGCCATATACAGCTTCGCTGTAAAAAGTCTCATCGTGCACTAGGATTTAAACTTACGACCAACAGATTCGCATTCCAGCATTCTACCTCTAAGCCACTCTGCATACGTTACAGCAGCAGACAACACTGACCCTGGACAGCGCGATCGCGCTCTCCAGGATCATTAGGCTAGCGTTCGCTCAAGACCTGTGTACTGGATAGAGCTGGCGTCTGTGCCTTCCAATTTTCGGAGGCAGTCCTAGAGTAAGTTTTCTTCATCTTGTAATGAGAATGACTGTTGTTTTGTTTGTTTTCCTTCCGGCTGAGCGCGCACGCTTCATCTCGAATGCCATTTTTCTTCGAGCGCTTGACTCCTTCTCATGTTTACTTGACAGCGCTGAGCTCGTCTTGCTTTTCTGTTCTTTTGTTTTTGTCAATGATAGCGTGAGGTGGTATAAAGGAGTAGTCCAAACATAAGTTGGAGAAAAGCCGAGCGAGACCAGTGGCAGGAACATAAAGGATTGTTTTAGTAGGTACCTGTGGCTAAGTCCACACAGGTAAGGGGAGGAAGAAATGCCGAGTTTTTCAACTTCCCCACCTGGAGGCGCAACTTGCTTTCTTCCTATATTATGGCCCGTACCCATTACGGGGGATTGGCCAAGAAGCAGGTGGTTAAACGGGTCAGGGGAGATAAACACTGAAGGAAACAGTATATGTCAGGGTAAAGTTAAAATTGTACAATGAAGTAAAGAAAAGAAACTGACGTACGAGGCATACTTCTTTTTCCTTTGAGGAAACCGTGTGCTTTTGAAATGGTAGCAAATTCGAAGGCAATAAACTTCAAAATAAGATTTTGTGATATATCAATTAACAATACAGTAAGTTGACCAAATATTCCCCTTGTGTCCCAAAGCAACTAGCAAACAGCGATGCGTACGTTCTTGTGGCTAAAACCCAACGTAGGTGACCAAAGGAGAGAATAATTTCGATGTGCACAGCAATTCCTAATTTTATGAATAGAAGTTTGAAGTACTTTTTCACTTGATCGTAATTAGACGGTAGGTTAACAAAACATGATCAATGGTTTAAGGTTCTTTGCAGATATGGCATAGAGGGGACAACACCAGACCAGAGTGAGTGAGAGAGCAAGTGAATAAACTTTTATTTGGTTCAGCAAAACGCGATAAAACGCGCACCCGGCTAATGCCGCGACGGGACTGACAGATCTAGCCTGCCGGCCCGATCGCGGGCGCGCTGGACGGCCAGGATTTGGTCCTCAAAGACGGGACTTCGCAGGAGCGCGTCCCACTCTTCCTTGGTGAACTTCGGGTCCAGCGACCCGCACTCCCAGAGCATATGAGGCGAAGTAGCAACCTCATTACAGGCCACGCAAGAACAATTCGGATAAACCTCGGGATGTATGCTATTAAGGGACACCGGATTTGGGTAGGAGTTCGTTTGCAAGAGTCTGAGCGTGACCGCCTGCGGCCTGCTTAGCTTGCAGTGAGGCGGCGGGTAAACCCCTCTCCCTAAGTAAAAGAATTTAGTAAGCTCATTGTGCGTGATAGGAGCGTCTCTGTGTCCGGGGAGAGAGTCGCCCGATCCGAGGGCAGCGCAGTCGGTAAAGCCATGCGCAGCCCCGTGGGCAGACTCGTTGAGGTTCAGAGGAACCTCCTCAATCGCCCCGATGGCGGCAGGGAACCAAAGAATGAAGTGTATGGAGGTGTCTGCCGTGTTTGACGCCTTTAAGAATTGGAATTACCTGCCGGGCTACCCAGCCTTTCTGTAATGCCCTGACGGCCACTTTCGAATCGCTATACACCCTTTCTCTCCGACCGTCTTCCATGGCGAGTGCGATGGCCACTTGCTCGGCCACCTCGGGGGTTCGTCGTCCGGACGGAAGCACAGTTTGCCCAGCGTGTCCACGACGGGAACCACAAAAGCCTTGCCGTCTCGGTATGCAGCTGCGTCCACGAAGCTTGCTTCGATCTTGTCCTTGTTTATTTGCTTCAGTATATTCAATGCTCTTGCCTTGCGACGACCTGCGTTGTGAACGGAATGAACGTTTCGGGGCAAAGGGGCGACCACGATCTTCTCCCCTATTTCTCTGGGTATTTGGGCGTTTTCAGACCAAACCCCTGTAAATAAAGAGAGGAGAAAAAGAAGGAGGGAAAGACGGGGAGGTTGCCAGTGTAAGATCCGGCTGTCTACCCTGCGCTGGGGAAAGGGCTAAAGGGGAACAAAAAGTGACGGAGCATCTCTATCCCTTGGGTAAAACTTCTCACCCGCGCTTTAATAAGATATGTTAGCATTCAAATCGAAAAGAAAGAACCTAAATTAATAGGTTTGATGTGATATAACCATGCTACAATTATAAGGCGCGCCACAGTAGAAAGAATTCAGATTTAGGTGCACCACGTTTCTGCTCTTCACCAGCATCATGACCGAGTGCTTAACAGCGCGCCGCAATAACTATCAAGCCGATGCGGCGGGTATTCAAGAAGTTGAATCAGTAAACAAGTTGAAGGCGTCGTCCGCGATCCCTTTGGGGAGGCGGCCTACTTTGTCAGCCTCAGTAATTTTCTCGTCGACTTTCCGACAAAGAGGGAACACGTCTTGTACGTACGAGACATACACTGCCCTCTGATAGCAAGCTCTTTTCTTGCAGCCAGTTGGCGACCCGTCGAGTTTCCAAAGAGGTCGCGGAGCTTGTCCTCGAAGGCATCTCAGATAGAGCCCGGAAGCAGACATGCGGTGTTCCGTCCAAGTAGAATATTACATTTGCGAGAATTATGGTAGGGTCCCAGCGGCTGTGCTGGCTAACACGCTTGTACATGTTGAGCCAGTCCTCAACGTCAACATTATCTTGACCGGAGAATATACCAGGGTCGTGGGGATCGGCAACCATGACGTACGTTGTTGTTGGAGCCGCAGGTGTAGATACAGGCAAGGTGTCGTCACCGGCAGCCATGGTGAAAAGCAGCCATGGTGAAAAGGTGCGGCCGCGCTGCGGAGCTCCGTGGCGAGGACGGGGGACGCCAACCTCCACCAAAATATTGCGCGAACGATGAATTGAACAGTAAACACTATTTAAAAGTATATTTACAAAAACAACTGCAGCGCTGGCCACTTCAGCCTACAGCTCGAGACTCGGGAGCAGTTCATCTTCGTCGTCGCAGCGCCCGCGCACATCGACCAAAAGAAACACGCAATATGCGCATAGCAATATTATTCCGGGAACCTATTCGTGGATTCGTCGATATGCACGTCATGCAACTTTCGAAGGGGCGGCCGCCAAACGTTGTTCATCATTCTTCTATACTCTTTAATCACCGCGAAAACAACGCAATACACGGAGTTACAATGACACTGGACGAGCGCTGTCTAACAAGTGAAATTTATCGAACGAAATGCTTGAAAGAGAAAGCGCACGAGAAAAACCAAACTGTATACCTCCGTGCGCAGGAATTCTAAGGCACGTGGAAGCAGTTACTAAGCGTTTCGCAGACTAGCAAAATGACAGATGGCTCAGATACACAGTCATCACGCAACCTTTCTATTTGTAAGGCTTCAGAAGATTGCGAAACGCACTTTCTTGGTAACTATTTCCACGTGATCTACCATTCCTACCCACGCAGGTAGTTTTTTGTGTGTTTTCCTTCTCAAGCGTTTTGTTCAGTAAACTTCGGTTGTTAGACAGCGCTCGCCCTCGGTCCTTATATATGTGTGTATTCCGTTGTTTTCGCGCTGATTGATAAGTACACATCCATTTCAACTCACCCATCTTTCTACCTTACTTCAGGTCGCGGTATCGAGTCCCGGCCACGGCGGAAGCATTTCGATGGGGGGCGAAATGCGAGAACACCCGTGTACTTAGATTTAGGTGCACGTAAGAGAGACCCAAATGGTCGAAATTTGCGGAGGCCTGAACTATGGCGTGCCTCATAATCAGAAAGTCGTTTTGGCATGCAAAACCCATAATTTAATTTTTTTTCTACCTTACTTCATCATTCTTTGTTACCAAGCGGGCGAATTATTCCATCCGAATAGAAGCCACTTATATTCGTTGACGTGAAAGGGTGTTATAAAAACGGATTATCTCTGGCATTCTTCAGAAAGTGGGACTTGCCAAAATCCTTTGCGTAAGTTAATACGTGAAAATAATGTGCGGCCGCTTGTCCAGTTGATGATGGAGTCTCTTCGCGGGATGGAGAAAGGGAAAATGCTCCATTGTGCTTGGATTAGTTGGGCGAGTTGTTTCATATTAATCATCAGGGCACGGCAAAGGTAGGCGGAAACACCGAGAAAAAATAAGTCCTTGCTGCTCCTCGTCACTATGCGGCGTGCGCAAGGCTTAATTTCTTTCCCCGAAGAATAAGGAGCACATGTGGCGACGACGAGTCAAGTGCATTGAAAAGCTGGCCGCGTGAGCCTCTCCTTTTGTTGAGCCTCGACAAAGAGTAATCTCGTCCTATGACGCACAGGCATGGGAGACGGCGGAATCGTTTGGGACTAAATATACGTCGCTGGCCAGCAACAGAAAGCAAAACAACAATTCTATTACGTTGATTCCACGCCGAAAAATACCAGAGAAGGCATGGAAAATTTACTAACACACAAAGGATATGAAAAAATAATTGTTAGTGAAAACAAATAATAAAATATTTGTTTCGTATAACATTGAAGGGAGGGCTGCCAACCCAAGGTAACTTTTCTATGCAAATGAGGCGGCGGGTTCCTTTACTAGTACAAATATGAATAGTGCCCCCCATTCGCCATGGAGACGCGTAAACCCGCAAAATGAAAACAAAATAAGGTGTATCGCACAGGTATGCCTGCAGGATACGCCTCTCCTTCAATTGGAAAACAAGGAACCACATCAAATGGATTTGCGATGGAAAGGAGCGCAGTAAGGAACACTGGATCTTTTGTTTACTGCCTTACCAAGTGCCAAAACCAACTAGTATTGTTATTTGGGAAGTTGCGTAACGATGCGTGGCCGCCAGTCCCGTACAATCGCGTAGAGCACATGAAGCTGCGGTTCTAGGCGTACTGCGCCCCCCGCGGAAAGTTAGAAAAAGACCCACATTAAGCACAGCAGAGAGGTGGCTACGTCAGGCGTCTCCGCTGATAACTGTAGAAGCGTCATTAAAAACAAACGGAATTATTCTCCACTTCCGGCAGCGTTTTCTCTGTTTCCTTTTCAAATAAAAAGATGCTGATCCATAAATATTTTCACAAACAACGGTAAAATTTGTTTTCGCTTGTCATTCCTGTCTGGCTGTTTCCTCTGCTCTCCTTAGTAGATCGCTTAATTTCTCAACTCCTTGAACACTTGTTTCCAGTTGCCAATTTAGCACGAAAAGTGCTGTACAATTAGGGAAAAACCAGAAGGGGTAACGGGTGACAGACATTGCCTGTAGGTTTAACGATTATCGCAGGGTTTGATGATGCACACTGTTTTGTATTATGTTATTTTCCACCTTATCTAACCCATATCACGGGTATGTGCTTCCGAGGATCTGCCAGCACCGCGGCGAGTCGTCACTCGAGGAAATAGTGAAGCAATGGAAAAACTTAAACGCAACTGGAGTTTTCTTCGGCCGAAGCTCGTTCCATGAACATACAGACGAGCTGACTACGAAACTAATCCCTTTCGCGGTCGCTGGATCAGTGTAAACAAAGAAGGTTGAATTAAAAAAGCAACAGCGATGCGCGTAACCATTGAATAGCTGGTGACAACTGAACGCATCTAGAGTTAATCGCTTGGTTACCGAATCGATGCGGAAACTGACCTCCACACCCCAGGAGATGCCGATAACTACCGCCATCCAAAAGGAGTCAAAAAGGCAACAAAATGTTGACCGCCGAATAACAACTGTCAAGTCTCAAGATTGATTTGGCGGCGCTTTAGGAATGTGTGCGAGAAGTGGTGACGTGGGTGGGGAGGGAGGGGGTTATGCCGATTAATTTCGGGGGTGGGCGGGGCCCTGGGTCCACCACCACACGCGACGTACGTCACGCGAGCACGCACATGTGCAGAAGTATAGCATGCATCCTCCTTGTTCTAGGCCCTCCGTAAAGCGCAAGTGCGTAATTGAACCAAATCAATGCTTATAGTAAATTGCGTCAGATAACTGCGTAACGTACGCCTTACACACAGCCTGCAGATATGATAACATTGCTGTGTAATTCGAATATACGAGGAAACGTAATTCTGGTACTCGGAACCTGAAAGACAAAGCCCTTTTTCAGCTGCCATTTGTTTTTTGAGTGAAAGCCGTTCACGCGATCAGGAAAAATTGCGACCCACTACAGGCTCACAACTTCGCTGTAAGATAATGCCAGCAAAGGAAAGGCTCCAGGAGTACACCTGAGGTTATAACTATAAGCAGATACAGTACACATCTTGACTTAATTTACACCTTGCGTCACCTATCATTGATGTGGCAAAAAAAAAGGCAAAAGCTGCGCTTTTAATCTCCCAAGTCACGCGCAGCAGACGCGGCAACGCGCAACTGTCGTGTGTGTAGAACGGTAATACGAAGATCAAGTTGTTTTGCTTTGTTTTCGAGAGCGCAGGCATATATTATATATATATATATATATATATATATATATATATATATATATATATATATTTATATTGTTTCGAGTCGGAGACAAGCACAACTGTTATTTATGTACGGCGAATGCTGAAGGCACCAGCTGACACTAGAACACGGCGGCGGAAGCGCCCCAGCAGCACCAACACTTACTCGTCATCGTCATTTGTCTGCAAGTCCTGTTCTGCATGACGACAATATATATATATATATATATATATATATATATACGCAGGAAAGAGACGACGAACTTTTAGGAAGCGTTATTTACTGAACGTTTTCGGCTGGTGGGCCAGCCTTCGTCAGAGTACAGTGACTGTACTCTGATGAAGGCTAGTCCACCAGCCGAAAACGTTAAGTAAATAAGTCTTCCTAAACGTTCGTCGTCTCTTTCCTGCGTATGGTAAGTCGGGTGCTGAACTTGGAAGAAACCCCACATATATATATATATATATATATATATATATATATATATATATATAAGGTGTTTAAGCTATCTTTAGCGAGAGTGTTAAAATATGCCGATGCACTCTAAGATGACGCGACCAAATGCATGTTGCCCACGTGTGAATGTACTGTGTCACGCTATCTTTTGTGTTCTGCTTAATTAGATAATTAGTCTATATTAATTAACCAACTTCCGAAGCAACGAAGTTATGCAGGCAATTCCAATTAGAAAGTTGTAGTGCGCTTTGCAAAACGTCCGATCAGACAGTTTCTGACTTTCTATCCATTAACTGTTAGTGTTTTTCAGCTTACTGCGAATGCCCACGAAAAAAAAAATACCAGGTGAGATACCCGCTTTCGCGCCGTGATTGCAGCACCCCAAAACTGTCCGCGTACTAACGAATATATTATCTAGGAAGGTGTTCTGCCGCTTAAAAGGCGACAGCGCGGTCGGACAGTCACGAAGACGTTGACAGCAATTTACGCCCAGCGATGTGCTTCCCTCGCGGCGCTTCATGACAGCGATAGCTGACGCAGCGTAAGCGCACCCGGCTAAATGCTATGTTCGTTAGGGCACGGACTGCTTGGGAGCAGTGCAATTACGACGCGCAAGCGGGCATGTCACGTGGTATGTTTTTTTTTTTTTTTTCGCGCGCAACTGCAGTAAGCTGAAAAACACTAATCCTTAATATGTAGAAAGACAGAAACTGTTTATTCGGACGTTTTGCAAACCGCTCTGAAGCTTTCTAATTGAATTTTTCTTCTAGCTTGGTTGCTTCGGAGTTGGTTAACTAATCTTGACTAATTATCTAATTAAGCAAATTATAATATATAGCGTGGCACACCACATACAAAGGTGAGCAACATGCATTTGGTAGTGTCGTCTTAGAGTGCATTGGCATATTTATAAACTCTGGCTAAAATTAACTGAAACACCCTGTGTGCGTGTGTGTGTGTATATATATATATATATATATATATATATATATATATATATATATATATATATATATATATATATATATATATATATATATATATTCACATAATAATTTGCCAACACACAATGAACCGAATGACAGCATAGTGTAGATTGTTTATGGTGTTTAATTGAAATTAAGAAATGCTAAATAAATGAAAATGATAGCGGATGAAAAACAGCCCAGCCAATACCTGTTCTGGACTCCGCTGCTTTCGATGATAATACGTGACGACATTGCGAAGGTGAGAGCAAACGATGGTTCACTGCCTTTGACATGAGACTGTATATTTCCTGCTGCATGCAGTGCAATAATATTTGGCTCACATGTTTACAAGAGCCTCGTTAACTGATCGGCAAAGATTTTTTTTTACTTGGTTCAAAAAGGGCTTCATCAGGGCCCCTTTAGGGAAGTGCGTGAATATAATTGTAGAGGCGTTCTAGTTCCTGTTCTAGTTGCGGTTCCAGTTGTTCTACTCCTTCTAGTTGCCGGTTATAGCTTCGCGGTCCACCCCCCTTCTTAGCGTTGATTGGAGACCTTCTTTCTATCATGTGATAGCCGACGCACTGATTGAGAAGGCTCAAGAAGAGCTAGTACGTCGTTCCTCAGCATATTTGATGAGTGCTGTGTCAAACCTTCAAACGTTCCTCCATCGACGTAATAAGCTTCAAAAGAATGAAAGGAAAGAAGAAGAGCATAACGAGGAATGGACAAGGAATGGTAAATTCATCTCGAGGACAAGGCGTAAAATTTTCGTGAACATTCTCTTTGTCGTGCCAGAAGCCTCCGCGCACTTCGCGCAAGTCGAGGACAGATGCATTAGCTGTGAACGTGTTCTACTTTTGTTTTTTTGTTTTCCGCAGATCTCTTACTCAGACAACTTTTGCAATCTAACGTTGGGAATCGCGATACCTTACAGTTACGACAATGAATCAAAGATTGAGCAAGTCTTCAATCTTTACTATATTATCGGCACTCATTGCGAGAGGTAAACATGTGGGGGCTAATGTAAACAATACTTCACTATACTACACTATATTTATGTTAATATCATCGTGTACATATAGTCACTTCGTTATTATTATTTCTTGAATACAATGCACACCACCAGGAATAACCTATTGCTTCGGTGCTCCAGTTATTTCTTTATCATTTCACATTATCAGGCTGCGTAAAGAACTGTGTGCACTTAACCCTAGTTTGGAAAAACTTTGTATCAGCGACATTCAATTTGCTAGATTCCGGAAAAGGCTGCAGAGAGTCGGCTTCAGCGGACTATCTGACTTTTACACCCACCGTGGTTGCTTAGAGAATGGTGTTGGGCTGCTAAACACGAGGTTGCGCGATCGAATCCCGGCCACGGCGGCCGCATTTCGATGGGGGCGAAATGTGAAAACACCAGTGTACTAAGATTTAGGCGCACGTTAAAGAACCCCAGGTGGTCGAAATTCCGGAGTCCCCGACTGCGGCTTGTCTCATAATCAGAAAGTGGTTTTGACACTGTTATGGTCGACCGTCGGGTGCGAGAGACATTCAGGAGTACGTTCCCATCACAAGATGAATTGCCTCGTCCCAGAAAAGGCTGTTACGGTAAACCTGGACATCAACTTGTCATGTGTGAGAAGCGTTCAAGCGGGAGCCCCCATGTCAACATAATTGCCCTTTTCTCCGAAACAGCGTCATCCGTTTTATTCCCCGAGCTGACACAAAGGGATGGACGAAGAGAAGACAAACCGAAGGGCGGGAAGCCGTCGACGACAGAGCCCGACGAATGCACTAATGCTTTCACAGGCTCCCGAAGAAGTGGTCGGAAACCAGAGGACTGCGACGGGTAGAACGACAGAACTTAGAACTTAGAATGGTAGAACTTAAAACGACAGAAAGCTGAGCTAGTTCGTAAGGATTCATTATACAAGAAAAGGTGAGGCGTGCAGACAGGACACAAGAGAAGTGGACAACACGTGTTGTCCACTTCTCTTCTCTTGTGTCCTGTTTGCACGCCTCACCTTTTCATGCATAATGAATCCCCTTCCAACTCTGCGCAAATTATACCCCTGTTACACGGGCACTTTAAGGGCCGTTAACGAAAACGGCAGTTGGTCTTAACGGCCGTTAGGCGGAGTTACACGGCCGCGCGAGCGCCGTTGGAAATCCAACGGCGATTGACATCAACGGAGCTCGCCGGTCTCCGTTCCGCCGCCGCTTCCGTCCGTTACGTCGTGAAGTAGACAAGATGGCAGCCCCCGGCAGCAACGTGTCCCCGCTGCAGGTGAGCGCGCCGGCGCAAAAGCGCTTTGCTTGGACAGCGTCACTGACGCATTTGCTTATCAACTTGTGGCAGGATTACCTGGCCGAACTGCGAGCGCAAAAACACAATGCGCCCGTCTACGCGAGGATGACGGCGCTGTTTAACCAGCTCGCAAGCGAGGAATGTGGCACGCCGTGTGCATCACAGTCAAGCAGATCAAACACAAGATGGAAAACTTGGCCCAGGCTCACAAGTAAGTTGCCATGAATTTATTAGTGATTTTTAAGCCGACATATATACGCCTTGTCAGGCATGTTCAATAAAATCAGGCGCCCCGCACTACCCGACGTGTGTTTCGATGCCATAGGCAACGTCGAATTTTGCTTGAAGTGGGCTCGAACGTGACTTTCTCGACTCTTTGGACTCATTGTAACGCTCATGCAGCAATGCGGGAATAGCGATGACATCTTAGCGTAGTACAATTCGTTTTGATATGTAGCCGTTTGCCGTAATCTAGGCATGGCCGGCGTAGCCTCACAGAATGTATTTGCACCGAGAAGTCTGTTCTACCAGCTACTCGAAATAAGATCTTGACATCAGAATCAGAATCGGTTTTTATTGAGATCATTAGAATGATTACAAGTTGTTAATATTCAGGAGGAGGTCCCGGAGTCAAAGACTGCAATGGGACCTCCTTTACAAAGTAAACGTAATAAAACAAAAGTACAGCAGTTTTCAACAAATTGTTTAAAAATTACAGGTTTTAGTATGAATACCATGATTAAAGAATTACATATGCATAAATGTCATGAAAAAAGCAATGTAACACAATCTCGTTGGCAACTGATGAAGTAACTGCGTAGATGACGTGACGAACACAGTAGAATTTGTTAACTCGAATGTATATGTAAGAATGTGATTAGTTCGTAAAAGATACGAGGCGTTGTTATTATATGGGCTAAATGTAATTATCATAATAGCCTGATTCTGTAGAATTAGCAATGAGTTTAAATGGGTAACGTAAGTGTTTCCCCAGCAAGTAACGCAGTAATTAATGTGGGAATGAATAAATGAAAAGTATAATGATAGTAATATGTGATGGTCAAATATGTTTCGTGCTTTTAGAAGTACCCTAATCCCGTAGGTAATTTTCTGTTTTAGTTTGGTTATGTGTTCAGTAAATTTAAGATGTTTGTCTACTTCTATGCCAAGATAATTGCATGAAAAACTTGCAGGGATAGGACTTCCGCCCAATAAGATAGGAGGAATGGAGTGAAGTGTTCGTTGGTGGGAAGTGAATACAACAAATTTTGTTTTAGACGGGTTTATCTGTAGCTGGTTAGTTTGGCACCACTCCATCAGGCTGCGTAAGTCGCTATTAAGGTTAGATATATACTAAGGTTGTAATACATTTATTGGAATTAATAATAGTAGTATCATCTGCATAAAGTATACATTTCGAAAAGGACAGGCAGTTAGGCAGATCATTCACGTATAATAAAAACAAAAGCGGACCCAATATGGAACCCTGGGGCACACCAATATTAGTGAACATGGTTTTAAAATGAACGGCTGAAATGGTTACTACTTGCATTCTGTCTGTTAAGTAATTTTGTAGTAACAAGAGCGCTGGGCCGGTGATTCCCAATGATTCAAGCTTACGAAATAAGATGTGGCGATTTATTTTCTCAAACGCTTTGCTTAAATCTACAAACACTGACGCTGCATAATTCCCTTCATCGATAGCTAGTTTTAGTTGATCGGTTAGAGCAACGAGAGCCAGTTCGGTCGAGTAACCCGAGCGAAAGCCGTATTGGAATGGTGAGAGAATGTTAAATTTTGTAAGGTAATTAGTTAAACGTTTTTCTATTAGCTTTTCGATTACCTTACTAAAGAATGGTAATACACAGATGGGGCGATAATTGAAAATTAAAGAGCGGTCAGCTTTCTTAAAAATTGGTGTGATCTTGCCTTGTTTTAGCTCTTGTGGGAAACTGCCTGATTTAAACATGACGTTGATTATGTCTGCAAGGACATCACTTATTAGGGGTGCAATTAATTTTATATGGGAAGGGTGTAATTTATCGATGCCGGCGCCGGTTATTTTCATGTTGTTTATAATGTTTAGAACTTCCCGAGATGTAGTTGGAAATAAAAAGAAAGAATGTGGCAGGCGCTGGGGCACGGGATTGTCATGCGCAGGTGGCTGTAGCTCGCTGCTAAAGAAGAAATCAGCAAACGCATCAGCTATTTCTTTGGCGGTCTTGTATACCGTACCCTGATATGCAATTTCTGTTATAGCTTCGCGATTATTTGCCCTGTTTAAGAAGGAGTTAACAATTTCCCATTTCTTTTTTACGTTTTTACCGCATTCCAAAATTTTCCTTTCGTACCATGTTTTTTTAGATTTTTTCAATGTGGCAGAAAGCTGGTTAGAAAACTTTTTGTACCGAATGGCTAAATTCTTGTTAAATGGTTGTCGTTTGGTTTTCTTATAAAGATTATCCTTTTTGCGCATTAAAGCTAAGTGCTTATCTGTTATCCACGGATTTTGAGGCGACGCGTACTTCTTTTTGCATTTAACTTGAACGGAATGACGATCAACACATGACTTAAGCATAGAGATAAACAGTGCAAATACTTTTTGTGGATCATTTGTAGAAAAGATGGGGGACCAGTCAAGGTTCGACACGGCGTCAAGGAATGATTGTTTGTCTAATATAAACTTCGTGTACGTGATTTTTTCGGAGCCATGAGTATAGCGAAATTTTAGAAATATAGGATAGTGATCAGTTATGTCGGTCATCATAACACCTGCGTCTGGTGGATATGCCAAATTTGATAATGCATGGTCAATTAATGTACCTATGGGGTGGTTAGCACATCGTGTCGGTATCTTAATTAAACATTCATAACCAAAGCTGTTAAAACAATCAAAATAATGTAAAGCATTAGTAGACGTACTATCAGCGAGGTTAATGTTGATGTCGCCTATAATTATTACATTTTTGTTTTCATCTGCTAGCAGTCCCATGACTTTATGGAGAGCAGCACAGAAGTCTATTGCTGATGACGAGGGTGAACGATATATGCAACCAATTATTAGGTCTTTGTTGTCTATGTTGGGGAAGTCATTTTTAAGTTCAATCCAAACGTCTTCACAATTAGTTACATTAAGTTCAAGATCGTTCCTTCGGTTGTAAGTAATATCTGAATAGATGTACAGCGCTGCGCCGCCATGGTTGCTGAACGGACGATTGGAGTATTCAGGAACAAAACTAGAAAAACAGAAAAGGTGTTTATCGTGGTCGCTCAACCAAGTTTCAGATACTCCGATGATTGAAAATGGGAAGGTGAATGAAGAAACGATATCGGAGAATTCATCGAAGTGCTTGCGCAGACTGCGCGCATTCAAGTGCAAGACAGATCGCTGATGATTTGAAAGAAGATTGTTTAACTGGTTAGCTGTTAGATAGGACGAAATTGTGAGACTTGCCTACAGGACAGGCGTGGCGCAAAGGTGGATTAGAGTTAGGTTATTACTGAAAGGTCGGATTCGGTTGCGATGCGAAAGACGCGGCTTTCAGTTGTTTTCCGGGCCTTGATTTGACAGTTTTCTGTCCACAGAAATCTCCAGTTCTTCGTTTTTTTCAGACCCAAGGCTTTGGAAAAGAGAGCTTTGATTTCAAGTGTTAAATGTTCATTAACGAAGACAGGGTTCTCTTTTGCTGTTGCGAGGCCAATATCACTCGGGCAGAGTCTAGCTTTCCGTGCTTTCGCGACGAACCAGGCTTTCTTCGTTCTCGAGCAGAAGCGAGCGATGATGTTTTTATGTTCTGTTTTAGTAGGAACACGATTAACAACGTCGAAGTCACTGGCCGTTACTGGGCAACCAATTTTGTTGCCAATAGTTTGTACGACTGTCACACAGTCCTCTACTTGTGTGCAAGGGATGCCCTTAATCTCGACGTTGTTTAATCGAGAATATTGCTCCAGTTCGCCAACTTTCTTTGTGAGAGTGTTGTTGTTTGCTTGTAAAGCTTTGCTTTCGGATTTTAGCTCTTTGTTTTCGGCGCTCAGCTATTCGACGAGTTTGCTTAGAAATTCCACGCTAGTTTCCAAACTATCAGTTCTTTGCTTAAGTTCTACGACGTCTATGCCCGAATTGCTCGCCCTCAGCAGAAATTTCCCAAAAATGTCATCAAGAAGTTTTTCGCTTACGTTTCCAAGCTTGGATTCAATGTCATCAATTCTTTTGGCAAGCTCCGCATTTGTAGGCATTGTTCACCGACCACACCCGGAAGGCCGCACGAGACGACGCAAGCTTGGCAGTACAAGTTAACACAAGTTCAGCAGCAATGTTTGGCAGCGGCTGCAGCAATATTGGAATCACAAATGACAACGATACATACGCATATGACTAACCTGCGGATACAAAGAACGTTGGTCAGTCTGTGTTCCTGTTGCCACAACCGCTGCCAGAATAAGCTGCCGGTACCGCTGCGCCTCCTTATATCCTTTTCTCACGGTGGGCTGGTGGCGCAAGCGCAACGCTGGTTCCGATAGCACCGAAGATTCTTGAATGGCGCAGCTGCTGTAGGCCGGGACACACGTGGAAGCAGATAGCGGTACGTTGGTCACGGGGAGTGGAAGACGACGACACAAGCCTGAGGATACAAAGAACGTTGGTCAGTCTGTGTTCCTGTTGCCACAACCGCTGCCAGAATAAGGTGCCGGTACCGCTGCGCCTCCTTATATCCTTTTCTCACGGTGGGCTGGTGGCGCAAGCGCAACGCTGGTTCCGATAGCACTGAAGATTCTTGAATGGCGCAGCTGCTGTAGGCCGGGACACACGTGGAAGCAGATAGCGGTACGTTGGTCACGGGGAGTGGAAGACGACGACACAAGCCTGAGGATACAAAGAACGTTGGTCAGTCTGTGTTCCTGTTGCCACAACCGCTGCCAGAATAAGGTGCCGGTACCGCTGCGCCTCCTTATATCCTTTTCTCACGGTGGGCTGGTGGCGCAAGCGCAACGCTGGTTCCGATAGCACTGAAGATTCTTGAATGGCGCAGCTGCTGTAGGCCGGGACACACGTGGAAGCAGATAGCGGTACGTTGGTCACGGGGAGTGGAAGACGACGACACAAGCCTGAGGATACAAAGAACGTTGGTCAGTCTGTGTTCCTGTTGCCACAACCGCTGCCAGAATAAGGTGCCGGTACCGCTGCGCCTCCTTATATCCTTTTCTCACGGTGGGCTGGTGGCGCAAGCGCAACGCTGGTTCCGATAGCACTGAAGATTCTTGAATGGCGCAGCTGCTGTAGGCCGGGACACACGTGGAAGCAGATAGCGGTACGTTGGTCACGGGGAGTGGAAGACGACGACACAAGCCTGAGGATACAAAGAACGTTGGTCAGTCTGTGTTCCTGTTGCCACAACCGCTGCCAGAATAAGGTGCCGGTACCGCTGCGCCTCCTTATATCCTTTTCTCACGGTGGGCTGGTGGCGCAAGCGCAACGCTGGTTCCGATAGCACTGAAGATTCTTGAATGGCGCAGCTGCTGTAGGCCGGGACACACGTGGAAGCAGATAGCGGTACGTTGGTCACGGGGAGTGGAAGACGACGACACAAGCCTGAGGATACAAAGAACGTTGGTCAGTCTGTGTTCCTGTTGCCACAACCGCTGCCAGAATAAGGTGCCGGTACCGCTGCGCCTCCTTATATCCTTTTCTCACGGTGGGCTGGTGGCGCAAGCGCAACGCTGGTTCCGATAGCACTGAAGATTCTTGAATGGCGCAGCTGCTGTAGGCCGGGACACACGTGGAAGCAGATAGCGGTACGTTGGTCACGGGGAGTGGAAGACGACGACACAAGCCTGAGGATACAAAGAACGTTGGTCAGTCTGTGTTCCTGTTGCCACAACCGCTGCCAGAATAAGGTGCCGGTACCGCTGCGCCTCCTTATATCCTTTTCTCACGGTGGGCTGGTGGCGCAAGCGCAACGCTGGTTCCGATAGCACTGAAGATTCTTGAATGGCGCAGCTGCTGTAGGCCGGGACACACGTGGAAGCAGATAGCGGTACGTTGGTCACGGGGAGTGGAAGACGACGACACAAGCCTGAGGATACAAAGAACGTTGGTCAGTCTGTGTTCCTGTTGCCACAACCGCTGCCAGAATAAGGTGCCGGTACCGCTGCGCCTCCTTATATCCTTTTCTCACGGTGGGCTGGTGGCGCAAGCGCAACGCTGGTTCCGATAGCACTGAAGATTCTTGAATGGCGCAGCTGCTGTAGGCCGGGACACACGTGGAAGCAGATAGCGGTACGTTGGTCACGGGGAGTGGAAGACGACGACACAAGCCTGAGGATACAAAGAACGTTGGTCAGTCTGTGTTCCTGTTGCCACAACCGCTGCCAGAATAAGGTGCCGGTACCGCTGCGCCTCCTTATATCCTTTTCTCACGGTGGGCTGGTGGCGCAAGCGCAACGCTGGTTCCGATAGCACCGAAGATTCTTGAATGGCGCAGCTGCTGTAGGCCGGGACACACGTGGAAGCAGATAGCGGTACGTTGGTCACGGGGAGTGGAAGACGACGACACAAGCCTGAGGATACAAAGAACGTTGGTTAGTCTGTGTTCCTGTTGCCACAACCGCTGCCAGAATGAAGCTACATGTGCAGTAGCTTTCCTGTAGCTTGCGATGCAGTGCAGCTAACAATCGCTGATGTCTCACTATGAAAGCAGTAGTATTCGCATTAAATGCAAACAATACTGCTTTCTTGTTTCATTTGCAAATTCCATTAGCCACAAAACAACAATACTAATACAATTAATTCCATGCATTATTTTTTTAGTTGGAGTGGAGTGGCACGTTCTAGGTCGTTTTCTACACAGAACATCATTGTACTGATCAAGAACCTGCCTGTTCAACGCAACCACTCAATTTATTATAGTTACACACTATTTTCAGAGGCTGGGGTGGGGTGGTACTTTTAGGTAGCTGTCAACAGTGTGCTAAAAGACTTGAAATGTTGTTTTCTGACGAAGTCGTGCATATAGCAGTGCAGGAAAAAACACATATGTCGGGCATATGGCATCAGCCCAAGTGATTGAATTTTACGTCTTGAATAGAGCAGAAAGCGCTGAATGCATATCCTAATCAAGAATCTCACCCAAACTTATGTCTTGACTGTCTATAGGCTAATAACTTGTATCTTGATTATCAGCTGATTTTGATCGAAGCCTATTGAGCTCGCATCATAATTCAACAGCTTTCTCCTTGTTGTTTACCACTTTGCCTGCAGTTTTAACTTTCAGCACAAGGAGGTTCATTGTTCTTGGTAGTTTGTACTTGTGCAGAAAAAAAATCGTGTTCATCCCTTACGACATAAAGAAGTGACTCTTGGCTGTTTTTTATTTCAGAAAGGCAAGCACTGCTGCCACTGGGTCTGCTGCACCTCAGTGCCCATTCTACAAACGGTTGCACACCTTCCTGGGGAACCTGCCTATGAATGACAGAAGCCTGGTACAAGAGAGCTTTCAGGTGCAACATTTGTTTATTTTAGTTGTATGCAAACACTAGAAATGGACTGACACACTGAAGACAGTTGGCAGTAAAGTTAAGAGAATTTCATGTTACTAACGCACATGACATGAACACGAGGCATTGTTGTGTGCCAGAGTACTAAAATGCACAGATAATTTTAATAAGCGTCAGTCTGTGTAGCTTCGAAATCATTGGTTAACATTTCCGACATACCGGAAGGCACAATACTTCTTACTTTTCTTGGAGTTATGAAAATAGGGTGAGATAGGTAAGGCTGGTTATGTTACAAAAGAGTACCAGCGTAGGCCATGTGCTTTAGGGTGTACCAAAACTCTTTTAGAGAAAACAGCAACTATTGCATAAAGTTCTGGTATATTGAAGTTTCTGCACGTTATGTGTACCGCTTCCACTCATCATGCAACGGTGTAATAATCACTTAGAAGCAACATTCAGTAACCTTCTGTTCTTATTCTCTTCTTAAGCTGGACATGGTGGAGCGGCTGCCAGAGGGTGCAGAGATTGTTGCCTCAAGACCACCATCAGAAGCGCCGAGCAGTCCAGACACCGTAAATGTCGAGGCGTCGACCAGTCTGGCCTCGACCAGTCTGGCCCCGACCAGTGAGGCATCGACGAGCCAGGCTTCAACACCTGCTGCATCATCCGAGAAAAGTCACACGCGCAAAAGGCGACAGCCGACATCATCAATAGATAAAGTTGTGCCGCTGCTAGAAAGGCAGGAAAACCGTGCTGAAAAGATGGGTAAAAAGGAGTACAAGCTTTCCAAAAAGACGGTCAGTCTCCAGGAGGAGGCCAATGACATACACCGTGAAATGGTCACCATAATTCGCCAATACTTTGAAAGCCGGCAGGAGCGTCAACCTGACTGCCCAGACAGCCCTGAATAAAGACCCGTGTACACACATGCTCCGAAAATTGCGCAGTCTTTCACGTTCTTTTCATTGTTCACAATTGCATGCCTAAAACAAAGCTTTTCGAAGTAGTCATGGCTTCAATGAAAAGATGTGCTTGGCCAAAGCACGTCGGACACTTTCACCTGACGAGCTCACAGCGTTGCTCACACAAACAGGTTGCGGAAGCTCCCCGTCTGCTGCTTTAGCACTCCACTGTGTGTCGCACTGATCACGCATGTGCTCGCATACATTGTGAAGGATGCAACAAGCTCGCACAATGCTGTTTACATTTTCGATTTGGCACTCAATTGCCTTCAAGACCCTGAACCTAGCCTTCAATCTCCCAAAGGCATTCTCAACGACACGCCTCGCTTTTGAGAGTGTATAATTGAACGTTTGCACTGTTGGGTTGCTTGCACTCATGTGAGGGAAAGGCTTCATCAAGTGACGCTGCAAAGGAAAGGCCTGGTCACAGAGGAGCACCGCACCTATTGGTATCCCGTCAATAATTTGGTTTGGTAGAGTGAAGAGATCAGTTCCTACTACGTCCGGTAATATCGAGCGTCTGTACACTGCTGCATCATGATTGCGCCCTGGAGACCCTACATTAATGAACATGAACTTGTAGTTGTGGTCTACAATAGCAAGCAAAATTATGCTATACCAGCCCTTATAGTTGTAATAGTCCTGCGCATCTTCTTTGGGTGGCGAGACTTTTATATGGCAACCGTCCAGCGCGCCAAAGCCCTGCGGAAAGCCTGTGCAGGCTTCGAACTGTCGCACGTGGTCTCTAACATTGTTCAGTGACGGAAACCGCACAACTTGGGCCTCGAGAACATCTACGACAACGTCACAAAACTCTCGGAAGATCAGGTTCACGGATGGCCGACTCACACCGAAGAGATGCGCCACAGTCCTTTCCTCTGCCGATGTGGCGAGTCTGTACAGCGAGAAGGCGACGCGCTGGTGTAGGGGCACGCAAGCTCGCATGTTTGTATCCTCCCGTGTTAGTGAAGGACACGAACTCACGATGTAGGCAAATGTGGAACGGCTCACGCGAAAGTCGGCCTTGAAATCTTGATCCGACAACGTCGGCAAGGTGGTGTCGTACCAAGACGGTGGTCTGGAAAGCGTCCACACACTCCTTTGCCTGGCAGACATCACCACAGCGAGTGCAGCGAGGCTGCGACATCACCTCTCAGCCGCCTTCCGCTTCTTCTTGATTGACGCTTTTTGAATGCGCACAGCTTGCAGTTCAGCCCTTTTCGCAGACGACAAGGCCTCGTAGTGCGCAACCAGGAGAAGCAAATCGGGTGGACGATCACGGTCGCATTCATAAGGCGGCCGGCTAACCGCCATTCCGCGGCTGTTCTCGGGTGCGCGTCGCAAAGTCGCACCACGTTCAACACTGCACCTGCTGAATCACGCAGACGGTCACTCGCGGTACGAAAGAAAAAAGTAAATGCACAGTGGTGCTGCGGTTAGTACAAGCGATGGAACGTGAAATGGGACGCTTCACCACATTGAAACCACAAACCACAGCAAACGCAGCCATTTTGCAATGCCATGGATCGGATTGGATCGGCTAACTGAGCTCCACTAGTTTGGCAAACAACTTTTGCAAATAGTTGAACAAACACACTGTACAGCATGTAGCGCAGAAAATAATTGGAGAAACAAATTTTTTTTAGAGTTGGCGAGGTAAAACGTTCAAGAGTCACGTGATAAATCGTCGAAACGGAAGTGAACCGACTGAGCATGGAAAGTGCCGTGTGAGCGCTGCCACCACCGCTCTGTTCCCACTGCCGTTACGGCGTTCAACTGCCGTTTGCGTTAACGGCCGTTGCTAGTGCCCGTGTAACAGGGGTATAAGACAGCCACTCCAGCTTAGGTTCACCTCCAGTATCTCTTGTCTGTTACCCGCGTGCCGATTGAACACTAACATTCTCCTCTTTACGTGATCCTCAACAACAAAAACAACGTTGTTTACGGTACGGAGTTGCGCAGGTGAAACTGCTGAGGTTTTCTGAACAGTTTGGAAAAATAGACACACCAAAAGTGCATCCCGGTCTCCAGCGATGACACAATGAAGAAATGTACTGAAGGCTCCTACATCCTACTAACCTTTTGTGTCAAAAAAGGGCTTCTCTGTCTCTAGTAAAAGGTATTTGTTTTCCCGCTGCCCTCATGGAAAGAATGTTCGCTTTGTTTCAGCACCTTACTTTGCCACTTAAGCCCTCCAGAAGACGGCTAAACAGCTGCAACAAAAGTGTGCCAGACGCCCTCCTGGTGCCAGTCTAACGCCTATCCACATTTTTTAACTCTTTCCAACATCCCACGGTGGGATGTTTAGGACGGTGGGATGTTTACTTTCTTAACAAAACATCGTTTTCTGCATTGAAGCACAAAACTAACTGGCACGCCAATGCATTTCTCCGCAAAGTACGGGAATTAGCATTTCGAAACTGGTGTCGATCTGAGATTTTGTTGCCCGGCTATATAATTTGTAAATTGCAATATCTGTCATAACGCAATTAGTTAAAACCTAATTAGCAAATGTTTGATAATTAGTCGATTGCGCGTGGCAATTTTTTTTTTCAAATGATGTCCGCCTGTTCAAGTAAACCAGCTCACGGACTACAACTTTACTACCTACCACAGGAAATTTTTTAAACATATTGAAAGCGTTCGCTAAAACACCCGAATATTGCACGCGTGCACTGCGTCAGTAATCACGTTACCGCTTCGTAATATGAGAAAAACTGCAACTTTTCTTTTCTTGCATTTCGCCGCCATCGAAATGCGGCCACCGTAATCAGGAATCGAGCCCTCGGCCTCGTGCTCAGCAGCATAACGCCGTAACCAGAAAGCTACCATGTTGTATACGGTAAATAAGCTGCAATCGGCTAAAACTAAAAGTGGTATTGTCATATCTACGTGGTGTTTATGCCACAAGAGCGACCAGAGGCGCTGTACAGTGCGAGTGCACGGGTTAGTTCAGCCGACTCGGCACTATTTAACGTGCCTCCGAATACACACATGCGATCGTTTATATATTGCAAGAGCTAACTAGGAATGGGGAAACCAAGGGAGCGAATCAAGCCCGTGACCTCGAGCTAAGAGGCAGCAGAATTTATTAGCCGCTGAGCCGCTACAGAGGGATTTAGCGACATTCCTTTATCGCTGATCTTGCCATAACCATAGTCATTTGTTGGGCTGCTACTGGGTCATAAATACGTCAGAGTAATTAGTTTGACTCGTGGCATTAAGCTATCACTGAAAGAACAGTCAGCTCTTGTTGTTTTCTATTGACACGCAGTCTACAAAAGTAGAACTGTATGGACTTCTACTTTTGTAGACTGGAGTCTATGAAATGTCTGTAAGCAAATGTCTACAGATTATCTGGAGATATTTGTCTATAGACATTCCATAGACTTCAGTCTACAAAAATAGAACTGTGTAACCATTTACACTTTTGTCTATAGACTCAGACATTTTATAGACTTGTTTGCAAAACGTTTAACACCCTATATCCATAGACTGTCTATAGACTGGCCTATAGAAATAGTCTATAGACATTACATAGACTTCAGTCTACAAAGGCAGAACTGTATAAGCGTTTACAATTTGGTCTATAGACTATTCTAAAGAAATATCTATAGACAGTCTATAGGCTTCATAGACACATATCTATAGACTGCCTATAGACTTTCGACAAAAAATCTTTGTAAGGGGTATACCCTGCTATCCTGACTAAGCTATCGAATCTCGGCTGAGATTTACGTAAACTTTATTTTCGTGGTGCAGCATGCAAATGCATTACGTCCACGCAAGTTCGGTTTTCACATGTCTGACCTAAAACCAAAGAACCAAATAAAAAATAAAAAATTAAAAACAGAGAAGAATCAGAGCGTAAGGTATACTAATACATGCTTCAAATTTAAATAACAGTGCAAGGACAGCAGAGGAGACCGAAGAGAGAACAGAGTGCTAACTCTCAACAGTTCATTTTCTTTTCAGAAAGCATAGCAAGTTTTATAGCTACCCAGTAGCACATCGACCATGCACAGAACGCCACGACAAAGCCTCTCTTCTGTCCCCTCTGCTGTCCTTGCGCTGTTATTGAAACTTCAAAGCATGTTTCACCAACAAGCCCAATACTACAGCCTTCTTAAATACTAGTACAGTTGATAGCACAGATTCCCCACATGTTTGCTCAGTTAGAATTTAGCTACAAGCTCCTCGAAGTGGCTTTCATTCTGCGTGGCCCTGTTTCCTTCGTTTGTTTATTCTTTTCTTTAGCTTTTACCTGAGCCATTCGCTTATTAAATTGTTATGTTCCCTCTACATCCAGCGCAGCCCTATATAGACCTGTGTCAAACCAACGGCTGCGCCATTCACGGTGGGAAATTCGATGTGACTCTTTATATAATTCAGTAAAAATAACCACTCTCGCAACCTCCGCACGTGTACTGCTGACAAGAGTCCCAAACATCCATATTGACGTCGATGCTTTCCCACGGCGCTATTCTCGGCAAGATGTGTTTACTTTACAGTGACCGCTACAGACGCAGAATGTGTTGTTGTTGGACGTCAAACATCCTTGTTTTCCACGTCTGTGTGAGAGTGGGAGTTATGGATAAACACGGGGACAAATAGAGATTATAAAAGCATAAAGGGAGACTCCAGTTACTGCAGCACTCATTAGTGCAGGACCCGTGTAATTAATGCGCCAAAGCCCGTATAGCTCAACTAGTTGGTTTCGAACCAGGTTTAAAACTTCACTTGGCTTGTAGAGGTTGCATGAACACCAGTTGTGATCAATGGCAATGTTCGGACGATGCGGAGCGTCGTTTCCAACGTTTCGTCGACTTGTACGATTTGAATGAACAATTCAAATTTTCAAAAAAGAATTTGAATGTGTGAATTGAATGAGCACTTGCTAGCTTCACTAAGTTTGAAGGTTATTTTTGCCGCACGTTTTCTTTCTTACGCAGTAGCTCTAAGCATGGGGAAGTTTTAATCCTGAACAGCATTTAGCAGTATGTTCCTAAGCCACTCAACTTTCTCGATTCATTAAATCTTTTCTCCGAAGCTCGCAGAATTGACGGAGACTGTTCCTCCAAATATTTGTTGTTCTGATGGAGCGGAAACTCTACAGAGGCTCTGGTGCCTTGGTACGTATAACCAGGGCATGTATTGAGATGCATACGAAAGCGTTTACTCGACGTAAACATTTCAGTACTATAGTAACGTACACCTTTACTGTATACGTTGACACCATGCCCAGCTGAAGTTAAAAGTCGCAATTAATGTTCAGTAAATATGGTTGCGCAAATAATGTTAAAGAAACCTGTGCAGGTTTCATATACTCGTCAGTCTGAAACGACGACAACGCGCTTTTGGAAAAATTACATAGTTCCTGCAAAAATTATTTCGCTACCTTTTGTAGATCAAGAGCATTTTTGCTGTTAACCGTGGCACAGGGCTGCGCGCCCTGAAACTCCTCCACAAAATTCACTGCAGTCCAGCGTAAACACTTCTAATATGCATGTGGAACAGTGGCCTAAACAAGGAAGACAAAAGGAAGAAGCGTTCTCAGTTTACCAGGAACATTAAATTAGGGATTAGAGATGTTCAATTCTGAAGGATTATTTATTAGCTGCACACCTGAAAACATATGGGAGTATGCAACGTTCAATGCGGGGTTGAGAATTTCGATCTGGCGCTCTAACCTAATTCTCCGCAATAATAATAAAAACATGGTACACGATTCTCCACCTTGGGATTAATTGTTACATATTCCCTCAGTTTCTGAAGCCAACGAATTCAATTGTATTTCTTAAACAATCTCAATATATCTATTCCACAGCTTGTAGATATTACGCAGCGTTCAGTGCACATTCAGAAATACAGGAGCAGGATCAATTGTGGCACGATGCGTAACCACATTTGACGCATTTTATTTCACGAACAACTTGTACTACGTATCGCGTAGCGTACACTACCCAAACCAAACTTCACTTAAACACAAAGGGCGCAAGGTTTGTCTTCTGCTGATAGTTTACACAACATCACCTACTGTGGAATGCAATGTCAGCGCTTAGAGCACAGCTCTTAGGCACCCGTTCCTGCGGTTAGTGTCGCCGTTGTCCCTCATAACCGACTGAGCGAACGAGCTCCTCGAAAGATAAAAGCAAATGCGGAGCGCAGCGGGAGATGAAAGAGGTGATAGCGAAGAGGGCGCGAGGAGGGAAGCGGAGGAGGAGAGCATAGCGAAAGGGTGAGCAGAAAAGCCGAGCGTCGCACGAGACCACTTAATGGCACCATAGTATTTGTAATCTGATTGTATGCGTTGTGTAGTCGTGTAGCACTTTCTGGAAGCCACGCGGGCACCAGCGATTACACTGGAACCTTCGACGAGTCTTGTATAAAAGGCGATGCGCTCGACCCGAAGAGATCAGATTTCAACGATCGCCGACTCTGCTCGCCACTATCTTTGTGCTTGAGTGTTACTTCTTTTGCAACGCTTCGCTCGGTTTGCAACCTTCCGCACGAGACAGATTGTCCGCGCCAGCCAATATACCGCGAGGGGAAAACACGTATGGAGCTGCACTCAAATTTCGCACCAGGGAATATCTTAATCGTAAAGGCATGCGTGTACAGTAATTACGGTACAGTATAGTAACCAAATCATTTTTTCAGTAAGAGCAGACCTCCAGTTTGTGCATGTTAGGTTAGCAACGAAAGAAAAGTGATAGTAAGCAAGCTTCCAGTCAGCAAAGCATTTTAATGGATGATCTTTCTTTAGAGCTTGCTTCACAATATATAGGGGATAAGAGACAGCATTGAAATTTTAATGCAGATACATGTTCGTTTGAATTACATGTGCAAATGAAGGTGGACATGGATGCACATGGCGTTCTATTTCAGTGGTGTCTTTGTCCATCTCATGACTAGTGAATTATGTTAGAGATATATTTTATGAATGCATTGCTAACTGTACACTGGATATCCATATTGTGCCTCTATTACTTTTCCTGGACAAGCTTCGGTACACTGCTTTCTGGCATTAAGTTTTAATGTGGACACGAATCCATGAGTGTTCAGAAGCACACAAAATAATTGATTCAAAATAAACGGAAAAGTTATAAAAGCCCTGACTAGTGCACAACACAACGATATAGAAATAGAAGTCAACAAGCGGAATAAACTGTTTTAGTTATAACAGCATAGGATTACAGAAACTAACTAGATAATAAAATCTAAACTGGTGCACATACGGAACTGTGCTACATGCAACGTGGCTTTGAGTTCCCACATAAAAAAAGAATTGATAGACATTGGTATATACGAACTTAAAAAATATTATGTCGTTATTGCCTTCTTTTGATTCCTGACAGACGTACCTATACTTTTCTCAAGTATTCAAAGGCGTTCTGCCCTCACAAATGCTTTGATGACATTATCAGTTATGTAATGCATACCCTACACAAAGCATTGCAGCCTGTATATACAGCTATACATGACGTTATGTTGCACTTTCACCACTTCGAAATATCAACATCACACGAAGCACATGTTTAACGCTGCGTTCCTATCGGTCCTCGTTTTCTCTTTGCAAAAGCTGCATTTATACTTTGCTCAAATACTGAAGGACGCATTGTCTTTGCATGTGCTTTGGCCGTCTGAACAGAGTTTTTCAGAGCATGTTTTCTAGAAGTCTAATGGATGTCACTGCGAAAGCACATTGATGCAGACATATCGAACCATACGACGCATTATGTTCACCTTTGAAAACTTTGAAGTTTTGATATAGCCCGAGGAGCAAATTTCACGAAGGTCACGAAGGAAAGACGCTCTGCAGCAGAAATGTCGAGATATACACTGCAGCATGCTGCACTTTGAAACTTCGACGTTGCAATATCACATGGGGCGAAAGTTTCACACTGGATATCTGATCTGAACTGCCAACATAGGAGGAAAATACACATTATAGAAAATGATGCCCCGAGCCAAATGACAGTTAATGACGCCAGTATCATTTGACACAGTTTCAGTTGCCGAGAAAGAAAAACGCACACTCAGACCATGGTAAGTTCGAACTTTCACATTAACAACTATTCCTTTTTGGGCTATGCATCAGCCTCTAGAATAAATGAAAGAGGTAAAGTTTAATAAAAAATACTGCTTTCCCAAGTGAGTGTCGTTGCGACATAAAACAAAATAACGGATCGCTTTACTTAAATAGCGCGCATTGTATGTCAAAGATAATTTTTTTATGGCAGCCTTGAGTAGTGTTCAAATTGTACGCATATAAAAGATTGTGCATAACTATCCTTTATATAGAACAATGTGTGCGAACAAAAGATGCGCAGGAGTTGGTAAATGATCTAAAGGGCCTTTAGTGCAGCATTTGTCGTGCACGTCTCTTCTTCTCTGTCGAAAAACGAAAGGCCACGAAATTTATGATATCACGTCATAACACGAAATCATGGCGTAATATTAGCAGTATGAAACGTTATCCTCGTCATAGGGTATGGTAGGTATCTTGCGCACCTTTGAACCCAAGGCTTCGCCCCGGAAGTTGCCGACGGGTGCAAGGAAGTTAATGGCTGCATGGTCAGAGCGGGATAAGCTAAGCCGTTATTTGGCGAGGTTTGCACCTGAGAGAACGGCAGACCTTGACGCACCGACGTACGTGGTTTTATTTCGCGGTCTCCCTTATTTCATCGGTAATTCGGTAATCGGTCGCTTCTCGAAATTCTCCACTATAATTCGCGCTGGGAACATGTACATCAGTTGAGTTAATTACAAGTTAGCTGATTAAACTGGTCAAGCTTTTATTAGAGCTTTCTTTTCGACATCCCACATCACATTGCTTGAAATAAACTTATTATTTTATGCACACAATGACAAGATTGCTTCTAGCACGAACGCCTGGCCATCAACGTACAGGGAGCGCTGTTCGCATAAGGCCCTTTATTATTTTGAAAATTTTCGGCATGATTTAGTTCCCGCTATATGCAGCGTTAGCAGTCATTCACAGCAGCTGTTTAAATAAGGAATTATTTAGATGAGTACACCTGCTCACAAAAATTGGAAACAAACTCGAATGAGGTCGAAAAAATCGAATGACTAGGTTTCACGGAATTACACAACACCATAGATTGCAGAGGCACACATTCCCGCCGCCGCACCTAAACTAAGCAAAAATCAGTCTGTCGAATAGCGGGAGTTACAAACCAGATGCTATCTGAGTCCAGCTATCATGCACCTATTACACCCAGGTTTATACACGACTGACAAGTGTAGACATTATGACTCTAGCGCCACCATAGAGCATATTGACACGTGTACTTGTCTTTATCGGGCAACATGTTTCACCGCCTAACAAATGTTATCGCACGGCGCAGGACGCGCCTGCATGTATCGGACGTTTCTGGAATGTTATCGATGGTTCCATCCGCTGTCTGTGACCGAACCTTGTGAAAACTGATTGCATGTGCGCGCGACGCGAATAATGTAGAACTTTGTGCAAGACACGCGGGTCCCAGCGATTAGTTTGGAACATTCGACGATTGATGTATAAAAGCCGACGCGCTTGACCCTCTGATCAGATTTTCGACGATCGCCGACCGTGTTCGCCGCTATCGTTGTGCTATAATTGTAGCCTGTTTTGTGGGCACAGGTTCGCCCAATAATAGTTAGTTTTGTCGTTCACAGTATTGCTACTGTGTTCTTCAACGTCACCACCACGTGACAATATCCTATGGGTATGTACAGCTCTAATACACACGGTGAGGCAGTCTCAATCATTGACAGCCTCCACAAGCTCTGGTAGTCTGCGCTGCTCAGCTCGGACCTGCAACACCAACTCTGGGTCGTTCACCGAGCTCTGAACACAACCTCTTTCAGAAGCATTGGATATTACAGCAGGGTCAGAATGAGAGAAAATTCACAAGGATACTCAAGGTTCTTGACATAGTAAAGGAGTCGGCAGAAAAGGAGACCTGCCTCAAGGCTTCCATTGGTGACCCAGCCAACTTCAGTGGCTCTGTCAGCGACAATGTAGGTCTTCTTATAGGATGCGCAGATAGGCATCGCAGTGTATCTTAGATGTCTTCCTCTTCGGACAAGGGGTTTGGAAATAATTGGTATAGCCCTATGGTGAGCAAAATCATCTGAATTCTTGCAATTTAGCTTGTCCTCGGTTTTGGATAACAAAGGGGTTCGTGCGGAACAATCGCTCGTAATTAAAAGAACAAGACAACGTAAAAATATTCAAAGGTGCCAGCAATTGACAAAGCAGGAGTCAAGGTTCACCACAGTATGTTCGTACGAACAGCTCTATCCATTCTGCCAATGTGTTACACCCCTGTGATACAGGATAACCAGTAACACCCTTCCGCGTCTACTATTATTTGGCGCACATTACGACGTTAACAACTGAGCTACACAAAATTCAGCAAGCTTTAGTGAGTTGCATCAGTAGTGAGCTAACAATTTATACCTTAAACTTTGTTGTCGCGCTATAAGGGCAATATATGACGCATGAAAGCAACTTACCAAGCGCGGATTGCAAGCCGTGAGCGCTTGGAGAGTGGTTGCAATAGGCGCATTTTAGCCTCTCGCTTCGTCTGATGTGCTCAGGAGTGCGCACTAGGTGCCGTCACAATATGGCTCACTGCAGCTGCCGAACACGTCCGTCTTGCTTACCCACATGCTCACTCAGAAGAAACTGCGCAATAAAAGTTGCGAGAGCAGCTGGACACCTCGGCGGTGGGAGAAGTATACATCCACGGCCACACGCACACAGCGGCAAACTGGTGGCTTTTCGCTACGTATGTCTTCCCAGCGCGCATCTGGAGTGAAAGATAAGATCTGGACAGAGCTGACGCAGCCCGACTGCCGCTGAAGCAAACGAGTTGAACTAAACAAAAAAAATTTCACAGACCATTACGATAATCCCTAATTTGAATTTCGAGGGCAGCTATTTAAGTGTTTTGAATTCGCGATATATAATGGCAAAGAATTAAATTATGAAGGACAAGGAGCTCTCGGCGGTGGCGCTGAGCCTCTGCTTGCGCAGCTCGTTTAGCAGCAAGCTGCCGACGAAGCATTTCCACCGGTTGCGTCGCTCATTGTTCGGAAAGAAAGCGTGAACACGGGAACGCGTGGCTCGCGCGGAGTGTATTCTCTAGCGGTGGCAACGCCGCAGGCGATATAGCGCATGCGCAGTGGGTGAGAAGCCCACGCCCGCGCTTTGCTTCAGCGCTGGCGTCATCCCTGGTTGTGCCGGCCCTGGCGTAACGAAAATAAAGCAGAGAGCGGTTGAGGCGTATTCTACGGAGAGACCCCCCCCCCACCAGTTACAGCGCAGCACTTTATCCCCCTTTCACCTCCCTCTTTTAAGAACCTGTTGGTCCAGTGGTAGCCCAACATGTGATCCCACGTCATAGCGCGCGGTTGGTTTTAGTGTTTCCGCTCTCCAGACAGAACCACGGCAGGGAAGTTTAACAAGCGCGCACCGAATAAAAACTACTGGCATAGCTCCTGGGAACGAAACGTCTCAGAAAATCTAGATTCTTGCTCCGTGATCTCGACGCAAGAGGTCGCGTGCTGGGCCACCATTGCGGCCTCACGTAGCGTTCGCTCACCAAGGCTGGCTGCGTGACGTAATGCTCCCCACATACTTTATGGTGCCGACGCTCCACCTTCCTCCTCACCTTCTTCCCCTTTCCCTACTCCGCTTTCCGCCTCCTGGTTGTGTGCACCCTTCTCTCCGCTTTCCCCCTCGTGTCTTTCAGCTCCCAGATGCCCATTCCCTTTCAACTGTCGTTGTGCTCGATCGCACGGTTGCCGACGCTCGCCGCAGAAACGGGTGCTTAAGAACTGCGCTCTAAAAAGTCGTACGGCGATTCCACCTGTAGTAGACGTGAATGAAAGCCAATGTCTGAGAGAGAAAAAGAAAATTCGCAGTATCGCCCAAAAGGCGAAGCACTGATTGCTATATAGCAAATTAGTAGATAGCTGTGCGAAGTAAGGATAATAGCTTTATCGGCCGTATAAACTTGTAATCATTCGCTTACTAACTAAGCTTTTTTTATTTTATTATGGGGTTTTACGTGCCAAAACCACTTTCTGATTATGAGGCACGCCGTAGTGGGGGACTCCGGAAATTTAGACCACCTGGGGTTCTTTAACGTGCACCTAAATCTAAGTACACGGGTGTTTTCGCATTTCGCCCCCATCGAAATGCGGCCGCCGTGGCCAGGATTCGATCCCGCGACCTCGTGCTCAGCAGCCCAACACCATAGCCACTGAGCAACCACGGCGGGTGCTAACTAAGCTAACAATGATAGAATATGTGCGCGTGACTCAACGAGGACGTAGAAAGAAACAGACACACTGAGACAGCGCTGGCTGCGTGTGTCTGCTTCTTTCTGCGTCCTTGTTCAGTCGCGCTTACACATTCTATCATGGATTCAAACGAACTAGCCCGTCAACGTGCTTTAACTAAATTAATCAGCACGGGGTCACGCGCCCACAGGTAAACATGAGCACACCTCGCTCGACGAACGCGGAAACTCGCTGTGAAAATTCTGGAGCGAGGAATCGCAGCAGCAACAAACGAATTGACCCTCATGCGTGTCTCGCTTCAGCGCGAACGAAACGTCGAAAGCACAGTGCATACGAAGCTACTGGCACTACGCACACTCTGCAAAGGTCGCAGATCGCTTTGAAGATGAGGCCCGCGCGGGCGTCCACTTTAGCCACGTCGCAGATCGCTTTCAAGAGACACGGGTGCCGGCAAAGCGTCCCTATGCCTTCCGCCAAAGCGGCCACTGCGGCGTCCGCGATTCGCGTGGCCAGTGCCGTAGTAGGCGCCGCGGTTGCCTTGACTCTGTACGGAGCGGCGGACGAGGAGGACAACGAGGCACCGTAGCAGTCGCCGGAGAAGAACGCCCTTCATCCATCGCCTCACCCCCCTGCCGCGCACGCCACAGGAGAGGGCACGCACCCGGGACGCGTTCCCCGCTCGCGCACGCGAGATTGAGCCGCGTTCGCTTGCTCACCCTCACACGCTTTCACTCATACGGAACCTCACGGCGACGGCGGCGACGATTGCAGAAACGCGTTGGAGTGTCCATGTAATTCCTACGCAAGAACTACATTTACGCCAACGTCTGTCACTCTGTCTTCCTGGGCGCGCTGGGCGACAGCGTGTGCGTCTTTAACCAGATGCACTGCGCCTTTGACGCGTGTGACAGCGTTCCCTGTAACGACGGAAAAAAAGCGAGAACGCTCCGCTTACCACCGGCACCACTACTGCCACCGCCCGGTGGTATCATTGCTGTCAATGCCACCGTGGTAACATCGGTACCGGACCGTCGTACTACCGGTACCACTGTTTCCACTAGTACTTCACTTTTATTTCCTTAAAGACCCCTCAATGGGGTTATTACATAAGGGGTGGGGTTTACGAATGTTTATTCTAATCAGTGGCCACATGAGTTCCATGAAGAAGATTGGTATTCAGCTTATCAGCAAACGTCGATGAACAGGTGATTTCGGGTATGTGACAGGGCAGGCCATTCCAGTCGGTCGATGATCGGCGAAAGAAGGATGCAGAGAAGGTTGTAGTACGGCTGCGGCTGATACCGTTCAAGCCACTGGTACGAACGCTACGGCGTTGTGGTACAACTGGTACCACCGGTGTAACAAATACGAGATCTATCTTCGGTATCGGCTTACGAAGAAGGCTAGAAAAATACCAGGTAAGAAAAACGTGGGGACGACAAGCGACGAAGAGCCTAAAGCTCTACGAGGAAGCTCTGGCAAAGTTCACCAGCGCGGTCTTAGACACTTAACACCGGCCAACGGGTTTGAGACCATAAACATTTTGACAATTTCACATTTTAAATGGGCCGTGAACCACTGCTGATCGAAATGGAGAAAAAAGCAGTTTAAGTGAAAATAGTCTTTTTCAGAAATACCTTGCTGCAAAAAATACTTCAATGCGTTCAGCAGAAGCGGAGGTATTGGCAATCAAACAACGGCTTCCGCAGAGCACCCGTTTCTTCTTCATTGCCTTGCCCTGTGAAGGCGACGGCGCAGCAGGGCGTGCCCACAACACTGCGCCTTCTAAATGTCACCGTGGCGCGCAGCTCAAATTTCATTTTGGATGGTAACGTAGACGCCACGACTTCCGTGTTTGGTGCCTACGATGCGCTAAACATAAGCGAAACGCGGTTGTCCTCAGCGAGCCGCAGTGCGCTTAGCCAGTGGACTAGTGGTGGCACCCAGCGGCGGCCTCGGTATCCACGCCATGTAGCCGACCGCAGCTTCGTGTCAGCTACCGGCCAATAGCAGCCGTCTAAGGGAATGACAAAATAAAGCGCCCGATGACAAAATAAAGCGCCAGAAGAGAGGGAGGACAGGGCCTTCTGTTAGAACAGAGCGTTTGAGAGAAAGGTAATTTTGGGGATTCACTTGCAAGCTCCACACACTGCGTACGACAATAAAACATGGCTGACGCAGCAGCGTATGCTACCCGCGGACTACGTTTTTAAGGCGGAAGCCTTTAATGGCTCATTGTCAAGGTCATCTGCCGTTCGTAGAAACTGTCATAGCTTTCCGGCCTCCTGATTGGTCTCCTCTGTGTCGTGACGTCCCTTTCGCTAGGCACAGGTGTGCACATCCTGATTGGCCCGCGTGCGTGACGTCACTGTCGTCAAGTGCGGGTGTCGGGGTGGTTCGGTGCCGCGTGGGATGACTCATCACATCGGCACGCGTGGCGGCTGTGTGTTCGACGGTGCGCCCTGACGTCACTATAGTCAGGCGCTTGAGGTGGCCTTCCGATTGGGCGCTGTGTAGCCTGACGTCAGTGTCGCGAGGCGCGGGTGGCGACCGTCTGCTTGGGTGTGGTGTGGCGGCGGTGGTGGCGGCAGTTTACCTTGCGGTATCGTGTGGGAAGGATGCCTCGTCTCGCCAAGCCAGTATCTCCCAACACGCGACCTGCGGCAGCCGCTGAACGCAAGCGGCGCTCAACAGAGGCTTAGCGTATACGTCGCATGCATCAGGGTGGCGAGGCACGTCCGACACCACAGAGTGCAGGGTCGCGACAGGCCAACGCAAGAGAGGCAATACATTTGAAGCAACTCGCTGCATCTCTGGGTACCAAGGCAAATTAAGCTCGGAAGCGGCGTGACCGCCATCTTGCCGCGGCAATTCTAACAAGTACAAGTCAATCGAGCGAAGTGGATGATGAGGATGGCCAGCTACACCCGACACCGCTATGGAAGACGCGTCTCCTCCTCATCCACAAACGGCTCTGCAACAGTTCGGCGCTACAAAGGAGCCATCCTGGATGTGAACCCACTAAAGCACAAGGAGTTGACCGGCCATGAGTTGCAAGCCAACATCCTCCCAGATGACTGCTTTGAAATGATGGACTCAGAAGACATCGAAACGATAGACATAGGCGTAAACGACATTGCAGGCATTTAACAAACAAACATTCACATAACAGTGTACGAGTTTTGTGCCTCCGTGGTGTTTCCGACGCAACAAATCGCCATTGGAATGGTGTCAACAATCGCCATTGGCAACGCAACTACTGGACACGATAGCGGTTGAGGACAAATTTGATAAATTTAAGGTGAAGGTACGGTACAGTACGTTTCTGCTGTTTCTGAAAGATAAACACAGGGTAAATTTGTTTTGCGGACAACTCGCACTAAGCATGCAGACTCAAAGCCGCACTAAAGCACCGTAGCGTCTAAGCGACACTACGGAAGCGGTCGCACTTCAAATCAACACTATTGTGGCCGCCGTGGTAGCTTTACGGCTATGGCATTGCTTGAAGTCGCGGGTTGGATCCCGAGTGTGGCACCCACATTTCTACGGGAGTGAAATAAAAACGCCCGTGTCCTAAGATTTAGAAGCTCATTAAACAACCTGAGAAAGTCAAAATTAATCCGTAGTAGGCACCCACGACGTGCCTTATAATCACATTGTGGTTTTGGCACGTACAGATCCATAATTCAATTAATATCTAACATGTTCAAAAGGGGGCAACTTTGGGCCAGTTGGTCCGATATGTTTGAAGAGGAAAAGAACCGCGATTTCAGACGGGACGTGACGAAGGAGCGGACAGGACGAGCGGTAACTAGCAACTGAGGTTTATTACCATGAAGCACATAACAGCAAAATGTCGCACCTGCGCGTAGCATGTCTTGACATACTGATGAACAAAATAATATACGTTGCAGAAAGCACCCTATACGACTATGTAAAGTGCCAAGGGGCAAAAAATCAACTATCGCAGATTAATCGAAAACCGGGTTTGTTTATCTAGGAGAACCACCGAAGGCTCACTTACACACGTGTCTAGCCCAAGTCTGCGTATGTGGCGGCTTCCATAATTTCTCGCTCAAGTCTAGAGTCTCCCCGTCCAACAATGATGTCTTGATTGAATTTGGGGTAGCAACCTTTGCATTCCCTAGTGTGTCGGGGGAGATTCACGTCTAACATGTCCGCCACGATGCGATGCGCCGTATGAGGCAATGACAATGCTAACCTTCTCGGAAGATATGAATAATGGCGCACAACAACATCTCAAGCAAACACGCCTCGCTGTGTGTCATGTGTACTATGCAGACAAGCAACAGAGCTACAGGTAAGATAATATTTGCCACTAATTCGCCACTCTCGTATTGCACTAAACGTTCATGAAGTTAAACATTCGCCCTCAACATCACCACTAATTATCGTCAATCAAAGCAAACAGCACAGAAAGCGGCGCTCACGTTGATTCCCAGAGTGCGCAAGATCTGCATAACTATTTGTCGCGCGTATTGATGTGGAACGCAGATGATACTGTGATGTATGTTGAGTTCGACTTAATTTGAACTCTAGAAATACCGCAGTCTTTAGTTTCTCTCAGTGCATAAGCGAAAAAGTTCAAACACATTATTTTGTCGGGAGCACTATGATGAAAGCCTTTATTACCATTCCGCCCAATCAGCCCCGCCTTCAGTTGCTCGCCAACTGATTGATTGGCTGTTGATTCCCTATTACGTGATTGCTTGCTTTCTAGATGCCTCCTGCTGACGTTTTAGTGTTGATAGTGTGGACTTCCTTCTCACGTCGACGGATTTCGTTGTCATCCCCTGATGTCAGGAACATACGTTTAGAAAAGAAAATGCTGCCATCAAGTGGGAGCGTGTGTGTATGGCGTGGTTGACAAGTGATCGTTGAAACCGTAACAAACGGACGCCATAGCGCATTTACTTGTGAGTCTCAAGTCTCCAAAGAGCAAGGAAAGGGCAAGGCGTGCAGACACGGTCACAAGAGAAGAGAAGTGGACAACACGAACGCAGACTATCAACTTAACGAAGCACCGAGGCGAAAAAAAAAGAACGACACAAAACTCATCTGCGAATGCTCTGGAATGATAGCACCACGTTTCAATCGGGTCACGTGCCGGTCTAAGTGAGAGGTAACTGTTAAGGCACTTGATCTCTTCCTTATGGAAGGTAATCGAAGGCTGACTAACGCACGCACTTCCACCATTATTGATATGCCATGCCTCGACCACAAGACACCTATCTTCATTCCTATGCCTGTACAATATTGCGCATTCATCTAACTCAGGCGTGAAGCTACAATCTTGGCAGTCTTTCCAATGTAAGGAAAGATTAGAAGGGGATCCATCGGTTAACGACCTTCTATGTTCCAGTAGCCTCTGATTGATACAGCGCCCCCTTTGCCCTACGTAGAAATGGCCACAACTAAAGGGAACATTATGCACCACACCCATACGACAGTTAGTAAAATTGTTTTTCTTCGTGTGTTTCACTGGACAAATATCTGTGCTTTTTTTTGCCTTTCACCTGCTCCTTTTTTCTCTCCACGGCAGTGCATATCTTACCTACCTTATTGGGAGCAGTGAAAACGACATTAACACCACATCTACTTGCAACCTCTTTAAGCCTGTGTGATGCTGAATGAATGTGAGGAATAGCTGCTGTTACTGTTACTGCCTGTTACTGTTGCTGTTACTGCCTTTTGTAATTACGTCCGTCCCCCTCGAATTCGACTTCTTTAGGCGTACAGCCACAGTGGCCACTGCTACGCTGATACCTTGCTTCTAATAGGGGCCGGACCTGTGCATTAAAACTGGCGCTCATTTTGTGCATGCACGATCTGGTGAGAGAAGACTTAAGGTACGACATAGCAATTCCGTTTTTTACTACTTTGGAATGCCTGGATTGAAAGTTTAACAATGGCTTCGAAGATATAGGGGAGTACTGCCAACACACGTGATTTCGTTCGAAGACCAAGAAAATGTCTAGAAACTGAATTACGCGTCGCTGAGGAAATTCCTTGGTAAACTTTAATCCTCTTCCATTCAGTTTAAATTGCTCACTTACTGAGGTAGCCGCGGGATAAAAGTCGTCCGTATTGCAGAAAATCAGGTAATCATCAACGTAACGAAATACCTAATAACACAATCCCTCAAGGCCTTCTCTAAACAGCTGTCAATCTTGCTCAGCTAAATATCATTAAGAATTTAGGCAACCTTTGAAGCAATACAAATTCCTGATTTCTGCAGAAACGCGCCATCTCTCCACCCTACCAGCGTCGACATTGTGTACATTGAAAGAATGTCTAGAAAAGCACCCGTGAAAACACCGCATCTATGTATAAAAGCCGCCTCTTGCATTTGTTCTTTAATGTACTCATTTACGGAGTTTAACAACCCGTCATGCGGCAAGGAGTAATACAAGTCTTCGATATCCATACTAAAAACTATACAATCACCAGGATTTTTCTCTGTCAGAAACTGAACTAATACCGGAGAATTACGCAAGCTAAAGGGTTCTGAAAAAACTAGTGAAGCTTAAGCAGTTCTGTAGGTAACTAGCCACACAGACCTGCCATGTCCCTTTTTCTGACACTATGGCACGAAAACTAATCTCTTGCTTATGGGTCTACGCCAAGAAAAACAGTTCTAAGGTGAGCGATTTTGCTTTCTTGACATTAGAGACAATCCTATCTAGATTATGTCTTGACATGAGGTCAACCGCACGTTTCCTAACTGCCGGAGGCTTGAGTTTTACTGGCTGAAAATTCTTTTCTATAGCTGATATCGCTTTTACTGAAAACATGTCATCTGGCATAATTACGAAATAACCTTCCTTGTCTGGTATTACTCGTCTGACCATATGCTCCACAATATAATTAACCAACGGTCGGACAGGGCCAGACGTCTTAATATGAATATTCTATTGTTTAATGCTTGCAATTCACTCTGAAATGCAGTGCGAGCGTTCTTCTTCAGGGACAAGCCTGGCTATGCATCGCGGTAAGCTTAAAAAGTCAACGGGTTTTACGTTAGGCTTAAAGCAGTGCTTAAGACCTAAAGCAAGGGTTTTGCAATGGGTATCACTTACGATGGCGTCTGCGAGAACATGAACGTTTTCTTTAGCTTGCGTAATTCTCAGGCATTAGTTTAGTTTTTGACAGAGAAAAATCCTGCTGATTGTACCACTTTCAGTGTGGATATCGAAGAATTGCGCTACTTCTTGCCGCATGACCGGTTGTTAAACTCCGTAAATGGGTGCATTAAAGAACAAGTCCAAGAATCGGCTTTTATACACAGATGCGGTGTTTCCACGGGTGCTTTTCTAGAAATTTTTTCAATGTACTTAAAGTCGACGCTGGTTCGGTGGAGAGATGGCGTGTTTCTGCAGAAATAAAGAATTTTTATCGGTTCAAAGGTTGCTCTAGGTCTGTTATGATTTATGGGATTTACTTACTTTAAGTGTCGCTACGGCGGAGCAATTGCCGGCAGCAACTGCAAGGCTAATCCCACCACTAGCCTACAACCACTCAACTCAACTCAACTCATGGCGTGTTTCTGCAGAAATCAAGAGTTTTTATTGGTTCAAAGGTTGCCTCTATCTTTAGTAATATTTACCTGAGCAAGATTGACAGCTGCTTAGAGAAGGCCATGGCGATTGTGTTAAGGTATTTCGTTACCTGATGATTACCTGATTTTCTGCAATAGGGAGGAATCTGATAACGCTGCTACCTCAGTAAGTGAGCAACCTAAACTTAATGGAGGAGGATTAATGTTTACCAAGGAATTTCCTCAGAGAAGCCTAATACAGTTTCTAGACATTTTCTTGGTCTTCGAACCAAATCACGTGTGTTGGCAGTACTCCCCTAGATCTTCGAAGCCATTGTTTAACTTTCAATTCAAGCACTCCAAAGTAGTAAAATATGGAATTGTCATTTGCCTTAAGTCTTCTCTCACCAGATCGTGCATGGACAAAATGAGCGCCAGTTTTAATGCATAGGTCCGGCTCCTATTAGAATCAGAGTATCCTAGCGTAGCAGTGGCCACTGTGGCTGAACGCCTAAAGAAGTCGATTTCGAAGGGGACGGACGGGGTTACAGAAGGCAGTAACCTCAAGAAAAGAGCAGTGACTATTCCTTACATTCATTCAGTATCGCACAGGCTTAAAAAATGTTGCAAGTAGATATGGTGTTAATGTTGTTTTCACTGCTCCCAATAAGCTAGGTAAGATATACGCTGCCGTGCAGAGAAAAAAGGAGCAGGTGAAAGGCAAAAAAGAACACACATTTGTCCACTGAAGCACATCAAGAACAACAATTTTACTGACTGTCGTATGGGTGTGGTAAATAATGTTCCGATTAGCTGTGGCCATATCTACGTAGGGCAAACGGGGCGCTCTATCAATCAGAGGCTAAGGAAACATAGAAGGTCGTTAACCGGTGGATCGCCTTCTAATCTTTCCTTACATTGGCAAGACTGCCAAGATTGTAACTTCACGCCTGAGTTAGGTGAATGCGCGATACTGTACAGGCGTAGGAATGAAGATACGCGTCTTATGGTCGAGGTATTGCATATCAATAATGGTGAAAGTGCGTGCGTGAGTCAGCCTTCGATTACCTTACATAAGAGATGAAATGCCATCACACTTGCCTCTCGCATGGACCGGCACGTGTACCCGATTGACACGTTGTTCTACCATTCCAGAGCATGCGCATGTGAGTTTTGTGTCTTCTTTCCTTTTTTCTTTCGCCTCAGTGCCCCCTTCAGTTGATAGCCGGCGTTCGTGTTATGCACTTCTTTTGTGTCAGTGTCTGCACGCCTTACCCCTTCTTTGTATTATGAATACTTACCAACGAACTCAGCTTTCGGTCGTTCTAAGCTCCAAATAGCTCCAAAAATATGTTCTTAATTTCCAAAACACTGGTATGGTTTCGCACTTTTACTGTGCAAGTCTTTGGAGCAATGCAGTCAGTATATAAACAGACTCCATAAATTAACAATCGGCTTGGAATGACACAAAAGCTAGCCTGCACAGAAGGAAACATCCTATTTATAACACTTATGAAATCTAGTAATTGTACGATACATATACATGAGCATACGTATATAAAAACTCGACCTTCCGTTGATTTCTACCACCGCTTTCTTGTTACTTCAACACGTTTAGCACTAAGCTTCCTCCGCATGCATTCAGACATTGTTTACAGGTTTCATCGTATTTTGTACGCTATCACATAAAGGTAACAGGACTCGCAGTTCCGCCTTAGAAGTAACCGCATAAAAGTAACATCGCATTTCGCACCTCACTGACCTTTTAGGCTTAACTGCACTTGTGCTACCGGTAAAAAAAAAGATTTCTCCTAAAGTAAAGGATACCTTTCAGCTCCTGAACCACCTAAACATGCACTCTTTCCCATGTGTCAAGATGCTTTTTGGGACTGGCGAAATTTACATCCGCGTATTTCCCCAGAGCAATGACGCTTGAGTTGAACACTAAAGAAAGCGGAAACACTGCAACTATCCAGGAAGACCAGCCACCCAACCTGCCTTTTTTTTTTTTTTCGGGAAGACAGCCTTGAGCGCATCCACATTCTTCTAAAGAAAAGAAATAAAAGGACAACGAAAATAATTGCAGCAGAACTCATCTCACGTTAACTGTCGACGGTAATACGATTAGCAATCGAGCAATGTACTATACAGACCATATTCTTGAAGTGACGTTTATTTAGCACGCGTGGTGGGAATTCTGAGACTTTCGTTGCTTCGGCTATATGCCACTTACTCCGATATGATTTCACTTTCACGTTACCAAGGCCGCTCATTAGCATGGAGGCATGACGATGTCTGTATGACAACGACTGTAGTCACGATGAAATGACGAAGAAGGAATGATACCGATCGAACTACAAAAGCGTATAATGGTGACGTTATGACGACAATGAGATCTCGATTCTCAAATTATGACGATTTTACAATGACGACAACGTGACGACGACAGCATGAGGACAATGAGTTAACGACGATGGTGTGACGAAGGTGGTATGACGACAACCGGATGAAGAAGCGTAAATGACGACGATGGCACGGCCAAGACGGTATGACGATGACGGCATGACAACGGCGACATAATCAAGATTGAAGGACGACAGCATGATTACGACTATGTGACAAATAATCTGAATAAAGTCAATGGATCGACTAAGGTGATATGACGACAAAGGAATAACGACAATTGGATGACGATACTGAAGTGATGACGATGATGAAGTGACAGCGTGACGACAACGGTATGACCACGAAAGCATGACAAGAGTCGCATGTCGAAGTTACAAGGACGTCGATGAAAGGACTGCGACAGCACAGGGACGATGGTATAACAACGACTGCATTACGACGATGCAGAGGCAACGAAAGATGGCACCACAACGGCATGAGGACAATGAGATGACGATGGCGCGACGATGACTTTATCGCGAAACCTGTATGGTGGCAATGGCATGACGACGTCGGCATGACGAGAGACAGATTACTTAATTGGAGTAACCATGATAGCACAACCGCGACGGCTTAACGATGACAGTCTCACACTGGAGGCATGATAGCGATTGACAATGACGGCATGAAAAGGGCAGCGTAATCATGATCGAATGACGACAGTATGGTTAGAATACAATGAAGAACAGAGATTGCCGTCGATGGAACGACAAAGGTGGTATGACGACGGTATGATGACAACGGGATGACGTTTACTCAAGTTGTGACAGTGATAAAGCGACAGCGGGACGACGACGGCGTGTGACGACGGCATGACGACAATCGGATGGCAAAGCTGGAATGACGATTACGCAACGGCCACGGTAGCATCACAGCCCCGAACACATACCTAATGACGAATACTAATAGACAACTTGGGCTATTGGATCAGAGTAAAACGCGTGATGGCGACAGCATTACGAGAGTCAGATCACGAAGCTGGAATGATGACGATTGAACGACCACGACGGCATCACAAGGCGACAATGAATCCATGACGATTCTATGACGGTCATGGCATGACGACGACGGCATGATTACGGCGGCATAACGAGTGTCGAATGAGAAAGCTGTAATGACGGCGACGCAGTGACCACGACGGCATCATGTCCACAAGCCCTTAGCTACTGGCCCAAGCTGTTAGACGGCTTAGGCGACTGGGTCGGGGTAGAAGGCGCGACGACGACGGCATGATAAGCGCAAGGTCACCAAGTTGGAATAACAATGCAACATCCCCGATGGCATCAGGACCAGGAGCACATACCTAGTGGCTAGTGGCCCAAGCAGGGCGTACGCACGGAGGGACAAAACCAATAAACCATAGATTTAGAGAAGCGCCTACTTCTTCGTCAATCGAGATAAACAACTTACGTCGCGTCTCATGCGCGTGGAGATGAGCAAGTGGCGACTTAGACAGTGGAGTTTCTGGATAATGTCTGTGTGTGCATGTGCATCAGATTGCTCTTTCCTGATACGTCTACGCACATCGATAAGACAAGAAGATGTCCTAGCAAACATCTCAACCAACCCATTCATAATCTTAAAACTGTAATTGATTCGCATCTGACGGCTCACTGTCGGAGCTGTACATGCCAGGCGCGGCTAGATTGAACGCAGATGCTGTACTGCCACAACGATGCAATAGCAAGAGAAAGAATAGAAGCATTAACAAGACTTCTTGTTGGGCTAGATAACTCATGATTTAAAGAGAGCGAAGAAAGTTAAGGGCGAGACCGAAAAGCACAAGATCTCACTATCAGCTGATGCATCGCAAGAAAAGGTCAAAGGAGAGTTGATGATCTGCAGATGCGTGAATACAAACGTCACCAAGGGTGATCAAAATAAAAGAAAAAAGAAAAACTGAGCTGGTTTTTTGTCAAACCTGAAGACCTCGTCAATTGATCACTTCCATAAAACTAGCTTAAAGCAACCCCTGATGCTCATTTCCCTCATTTTTTAGAGCCTACGCACTGCTGAAGTGGCAGATACGTGCCATTGTTATCGAAATAAAGATATTATGTAGAAAAATCGCCGTCCCTTCCAGTCCGTGAAGATGGTCGAACAGCGAAGCTGTGTTAGTTACACCGAGTGTTACACTATGCAAGTCAAATTTCGCAAGCACTCTATCTGTCTATCTGCCTATAGGGTTCTTCATTCCGACGCACCGATGTATTTTCGCGTCTAGGGCGCGCGTTTCATTATCTCTGACGCGCAGCTCGGCGTTGGCGCTACGACGACGAGCCCGTTCACGAGCCAACTCTCGCTTACGCTCACTGTAGGCAGCTTCTTCCTCAAAAGTACTCATTACGTGTTAGCTGCTTGTTAGCTGGGATGGAATGTGCGGAATCACTAATCCAAAGCTCCGTATATTGGGCGCGAGGCCTACCATTGAAGATGAGCTACGGGTGGTGCAATCGTTTTGACGATTGTTTGGATTGGTTTCACGATTGACGCGGCGGCCGGCACTTCCTGCTGGCTCGAGAAGTGTCAGCAGCCACGCACTCCTACTATCGTATTTCATTCGCTAGGCATTGTTCGTTGGCTGCAAACCGCCAGCGTAACATGTGTTGCTCTCGCAGCAGGGTGGAATACGACCTGGCTTGATCTCAGAAAATGCACCGTGTGACAGCCGAAAAAGTTTCGCGTAAAGAAAGCATTCTCAGAGGGGGAATGGAGTCACTTTAACCCCTTTCCCTCTGTTGAGCTCTTCTTTTCCTCTCCCGCTACGTGGCCGCTTTTTAGCGAAGTCCGACAACGACGGCACAAAGTGCGCTTAAACAGCTTGAGGTGTCCTCCTGCGAGACAGTTACGGCACTGCACTTATCTCTTCCATTTTCTTTAAAGTCACTTCACACACACACACGCTGTAAAACATATTAGATACAAACAGACGCCGTGGCGCGTGAGCTCTAGGAGGTTTTCTTTATCAAGCAGAGGTGTGGCTTTGCGTTAGTGACAAATCTGTCAACTTGAGGAAGGGAGAAGATATGTTCCTGGTGTAAAGGCGGGTTATTCGGCTCGTAGAGCAGCAGCGACAAACTCAGCACCAGCAGGTAGGGCGCAGCCAGCGAACGAACTGGGTATGAGCCACGCTATGGCAATGGGGCTTTTCAGCGTGCCGATCTTCTTCCTCACATACACCCCGGAATTGACGTGTAGCCATCCTGGCGACCTAGGAAGAGGTGACTTGATCGTAATACGGCTTGAGCCGGTCAATGTGCACAGGCTCTCGCCCACAACGACGGAGATGAGAAGGTGGCGACACAGGTTCGAGCACGTAATTAACTGGTGATGGTTGCGCAACCACGTGGTATGGCTCTACCGTGGTACATCGGGAGGAGCTTGGACGAAAGGCCAGGAGAAGAAACAGGCGGGACCGCTACGCTGACGAGGTGTTTAGGTCCGATAAAAACCAGCTGAGTTTTTTTGTTTCTTTTTTCTTATATTTATGAAACCCCTGTTTACGTTTGTTTTCGCGCATGTACAGATCGTCAACTCTCCTTCGACCTTTTCCTGAGATACATCAGTTGATAGTGAGCGCTGGTGCTGTTTAGTATCACCCACCCATTCCTCTCTCTCTTTTTTTTCTTTTTCATTCTCTTATTTGTACTTTCTATGGATGCACTACATATCAAGGAAAGTGGAAATATGTGCGTGAGCAGCCATCAGTGCCCCCCCCCCCCCCCCCCCTGCACAGTCAAATGGCGGGATTTATTGACTGACCGCTATCGCACGGAGTTTTCTATTACTTGGAGCTGAATTGTCGTTGTTAGGTTAGGCATTTATTGTATGTCACATTGATGAGCATGGGCGAAGGGAAATCAGTTGCCTTTAAAGTGACAATAAAGTTAAACGATAAATAATGTGACTGATAAGGTATTGTTTGAAAACTGAATTTTATATAATTTCACGACAATATATTGATTATTAGAAAAGAAAACAGAGTTCAAGGTAATTTTTTTTTTTAAATTTTTACCGGCACCCCAGAGCTGGCAAGTCAGTGTAAGGTCGCCGATCTCAAAGTACTTCCTTTTTCGTATTTAGGCCACGTTCTCTCAGTAAAAGTGCCAGAAACTTGCCATGTTCGATGTTTGGCTCACTCAGTAACACGATATGCAGTTCATTTTTACCGACAAACAATTAATTAGGCCCTAATAGTCGCCGCCAAAATCCATGATGTCGCAGCGGGCTAGTGCGGCAGCTTCACGGTGGCGTCGCCACCCTTCACTCAGTTTTGCGTCTTTTCTGGCTTAACAAACCTCTTCGCATGACAAAAGTCAGTTTTCTGGCATTTTACAAGGGTGATTTACTAACACATGCGAGATTAACTTTCTCTGTAGTGTACCGCTTTGTTCCGATCAACAAAGCGTCAGTCGCTAGTCAACACGCGGCCTTGTTGTTTCTGTGTTTCTCTTGAGCCTTCGTTCATTGCGAGGATGTACGCGTTTTTTAGATTGTTCGAGTGCGATTTTGTGTTTGTGTGCACTTTTTTTAAAAGATATTTTGTGTTTGTCGTGTGGTATCGCAAAATGTTCGAAACCTCTCCCTCTCTCTCTTTTTTTTTCTTTATTTATTTAGAGTAACTATCCGTGAACTGCTTGTGAAATGTTTGTGAAGAACGGAAGGTTGTATTAGGCAGTGTCTGTGTCATAGAGAGGAATGTGGCATGTCTTAATTTTTGGGCTTTTGTTTTTATCTGGAGGCGATTATGTGTAACTGTGCGTTTCCGTGGGTCTATGTTATATGTTAGTGAGTGAGGACTCGGACGCTACATTGAAAACATGCCGTATATACAATGCTTCGCACTTTGTATATGTTATCTTCCTGGTGGAATGGTGCTGTGATTGTGACTCAGTATTCGTATCGTCTCCTGAAATACTTTTTTCTAAGCAATTGACTGCCTCATGTTTGGTAGCTAACTTCTGCATAGCTGAGAGGTTTCTCTTTACATGGCATCATCCTTGATTCATTTAATAACTTAACGTTGCGGAGAAACCAGAGACATACTGCACCCAATATATACCGTAATTCAAATATTTTATTGTTTTTACATGTAACATGTATTCCATGTATGTCTCTATGTTGTTGGGCGGGCCAGATTTTTACGAGAGGTGCGGCTGGTAAAGCTGCTGCTAAGGAGCTTTTTTTCTCACAATCCCCGCTACTTACGAGTCTGTATGTAGATGTACTTTTGGGGTAAAATAAAATTCTCTCGACTCCGCTTGTTGCAAAGAGAAGCTGCCAAATAGTTAATAAATAAAACCAGGTCAACAACGAAACAAAGATTTCATTTATGTGGCCCCAGTCCAATGTGTATGTTATCGGGCTATAAGTACTTCGGACCACAAGGACAATGGGTATCTGCATGGTCTGTTTGTCACCTTCACCATATCGAGAATTTTCGCATTGTTCTCTTTTTTTTTTATCGCAGGATATGTTGTAGGCTGCAGGACCATGACAGCCGCCCGCCGTGCTGAATGTATGCGTTCTTGCAAGCATTTGCGAAACTAAGAATGTTGTGTTTGCATCGACTATTTTGTTAGGCGGGGCCAAATCTGTGACCATGAAAGACGATAAAGATATGGGCTCCGACGCAACACCTCTCGCATTGGAGGGAGAGAGGCCCTTTCATGAATCTTAGAGAAGTTTGCTTGGCGACCCACCGAGCATGCCCCTTCATACGAGTACCTCTTTGATGAAACATTGATCAAAGGCTGCCATTCCTTGAACTATGAAGCACGGAGTCATCAACGTACACCAAAAATTCGGTACATGAGCGTTTATTCGTTCTTCTTATGAAAGAAAAGCTTAAATATTTTTTCAAGTGCTGCAACACTCCTGAACAGCAATGCCGTCTAACTCCCTCGATGTCATTTCCTCGTAAGCCCCGGTGCATTATAAGCAATATCCCGCACAAACATTACCCGTATAGGCGGTAAGAGCGGCAACCCTATTTCCCCAGAACATCGTATGACCTGACCTGAGTTACCATTCGCTCTTTAGACTCACTAAATTCACAATTCATAAAAATGATTTTTTTAGGACTATGATGAAAAATGCGGTGATCGAGGTATTATGCGACCGCACAAAAAATAAGGTGATAGCAAACTAAAGATTGGATACTTGCTGCGTTCCTAATTCTTTTTGAATTGCGTTACTGCCTCGTCAGGGCCCCGAGTCACGTTCTGCGTTACATTAATGTCGTAGAAACTGCCGCCGAGAGAATATGGTTCTTCGAATGGCCCTGGTATATCGTATAAATAAAGAGAAACCATTTTCTCGTACACGGGCTGTTTTCCCTTCAGGAAGGTTCCAGAAACATTCCAAAGCGACTCCTAGATTCCCTTGGAATATGATGTTGCCCATTACCGACAACCGGTTATCCAGACCGGATTAAAATATAACAAAATACATGACCTTAGAGTAAGCTGATCAGGTAACACCAGGGTGGTCTTGCCATTCGTACCCGCTTTCTGTGTTATACAGCGAAGCGCTTAGCCTCTAATCGGTCCGGATATTTCGAGGCGCTTCCTCACGGAAAGAAAGACCCTTCGACAATTCAAGAGAAAAGGGCACGTATTCTTTGGTATCACGCGTACAACATGCAGTACAGCATTCGTCTCAATAAAGAACAAGCTCAAAAACAAACACCCAAATGGCATCGTTGATGACAAGGCGATCCTGATAACAATGTCAAGCACGCAGCACTCTCCGCATACGTTTCCCGGTAAAGATTACTGTTGAGCAAGCTGCCGCGGCGACACTAACCTTTTATATATAAAACAACCAGCCTAGCGACTGACTGCATTGTTGTTGCAGCACTACTGCGGTTAGGAAACGCATATATTGGACTCCCGAGGAATATCGTGCTATACACGAGCAATACGCCTATCCAGTTACTCGCGGTGCATCTGGCAGAGGCAGCACTGATTACACGCGCTTCGCTAATGTGAGAACTAATGGCTCCGTTTCGCAAGCTCCTATCGGGGAAACACGCAGCAGCACGTGTCAATGGATGACAGCACTCGAGCTCTCCTCTCGCGGTCGAGTGCACGCGGTGTAACTGAACTCCCCGCTTTTGTCCGTGAACCTATCGTCGACCCCATCGGTTCCAGTATCGCGGCGTCTGCACGCACGCTCCTGCACGGAACTTACGGTAGCACAGAAAGTTTGTAACGTGCGCATGCGCTTAAGGTCGTCACAGTTCTCGCTTACACAATCTTCTCGCCATACGTTGTCCCCGTTGCTGCGCAGCCTTCCTCAAGAAAAGTCGAAGGGGCCGATACTGGGCGCCCAACTCATGTGCGCCGTTCACCGAGCGAAAAAAATGATACGCATCTCGCAGAATGCTTACTCAACCGCGAGCTTTAGGTTGACGTCAGCTGTGAAAAGTGTGTTTGAATCCCCTTTTCTAACCGGGCAGGCTTCGCGCAAACTTTGCTTTTCGCTTTGTTTAGAAAGAAAGCGAGTATTTGATATTCAATACAATATTCAGGAGCCGTTTTTCGCGAATATTCTAATTCGATTCGAAAGTTTCACGTTTCGAACGCCCCTTGTAAATCCAAGTGACGTGTACCGCATACACATTCGTGATTCCGCATCCGTTCTTGGCAAATAGCGCGAAAAAACGCGCGCAATTATGAGAATGCGCCCATTCTTTGTCTATATAGAAGTGGCACGAATATGACGTCCAACAATGCATTTAACCGAGCGAAATTTTGTAAGTGCCCATTCTCTTGCCTTGTCGTGGCCGGGACCACCTTTTTCCTCTGCGCTGTAATGATGCCGCGTGTCTTCGACGTTATACATGAGCCCCAACAGATTCGCGCTGTACACTAGATCCAAGAGAGAGATAGAGAAGAACAAGAGGAGAAGAACAAGAGAGAGAGATAGTTAAAGCGTTAAGGGGGGGGGGGGGGGTGCACATCGATTTTATTGGGTAAGAGAGGGAGAATGAAGTACGAGAAACACAGCTGGAAGTGTAACTTACTTATTTCGCTCCTTATTTGCTGAACTTGTGTACATAAAAGACAAGCAATCCCCGGAAGTACGATGTGCTCCCGATCATAATCACCGGTCGTCGTGTCTGAAATAACCGTTCAAGTACTTCCGCTTTTTAAACTTCCTTCGAGTTATGCCAAAGAGCCGATCCCATCAATAAAAGATTAGTTGAAACAATCAGTACATGCCATGCCATACAAACTGTAATAATCACTAGTACTCGTGCAGATTGGAATAACGTACAACATTATTAGCGTCGCGTGCGCTATTTCATTAGGGAAGTTTCTCTTGCTGCAGAACAAGCAACGAAATTCAAGAAATTTAGAGTACATGCAGAGGCGCCTTGTGCCGAGGGATGACTTGATAGCAGCAATATTCCGATGGAAAACAAAAAGCGGCATAAAGTAAACACTTGTACACGTTACTAATTAAAATCGCCTGTAGTCGGCATCGCTAACGATATTCTATGAGCAACCAAGCTCTGCTATTACAAGGGCGTAAATGACATTCGGCTACGACGTGAGCGTACAAATCTGCAAACTTTGTTGTTCTTATTTTACGTGCAGTCTTTGCACGCCAATTCTACAAGCCGCCGGCGATGTCTTGATCCGCGAAGAAACTGTGAGGATTAGGCGATCTCCTTTGCAATTTGAAGAAAAGATATTCTGGAAGGACCCCTCGGCCAAGCTGGGCCTTATAAGGCCTAGCTTGGTCACGCTTCCCGTGCCTGTTAGCAGGAATTAGCCGAGATTGGGTTTTCCGCCGCTCATGAGCTTCGAAAACTGTCTTCTACTAAAAACTTACTCAGGCACGCTCGAGTAAAATGAGCTACATTGCATCGTTTTACTGCCACCTCTACGAAACGTAGTACAAAGATGTCATTAGCCGACTTTAGGACGTACGAAGACTTAGATCACGTGAGCAGAAACCATCCATAGGGAGCTTACAACCACGTGATCTAAAACCTTGTTCAATATCACGTGATTATGTGCTACCATTATACTCCGCAAGCATACCACTAAGCTCCGTCCCCTTTAGTTAAGTCTATACTCGGCTACAGACACGGCCACCCTATCGGAAAACGCCCCGTCTCGGCGCATCGGCCAAAATATTGCTGTGTTCACTTTGGCGGGGGTCGAAGAGAAGTGCGTACAGCAGGGCGGACCCCGTAAGTCCTTGCTGGGTGCACAACTAAGGAATTTATAATTGTCAGTCGGCTGAGTAAAAGCTTAGTGCAGAGCATGGCCGTATTTGTTTGTTTATGCGTGCATGCAAGCATTAGCCAGTCATCGCGACGTTTTGACGTCTTTGTTTCCTACGCTATATATACGAGGAAATATCTTTCCACCGATTCAAGATGAGGCGACACGTTTCCGAAAGCACGACGCTTGGCGTCATAATAAGTGGGCCCCCACGAATTATTCTCAGGAATAGCCGCAAGAACTTCGTGAAGGGGGTAAAAAAAATAATCCAACCATCCTCCCCAACAACCTTCACACGGATGAAAAAAAAATACTCTCATTTTCACATGCAAAAACACGCTCAGCAGAGGAGTGAATTTTCTACCCGACTGGTACGTAATATGAAAAAAAAAAAAAAACTCAGAACCGGGAGCCGCGGATGCCGAGGCCCGAAGCGAAGAAAAAAGGCGAGAAACGCGGCAGCCGCACTGCCGCACCACGGAGCGCGTTGAAGCGTATCGTGGATGCCTCGAGGCTCCCCAGATTACCGAGGGAGCAATTCAAGATCATCGTCCGACCTCGAGGGGGGCTGGACTTAAAGAAGTCGGATTTGATACACTTCGCCCGGGCGCTGGCCATGGCGGCGGCCCTGGCGCCGACGCAAGTGCGGGATGACACGATGTGCCCCAATGGCATCCAGAACATCCTAGTTATTTCCACGCCGCATGAAGCGAATGCGCGCACCTACGCCAAGATCCAGAGGATCCACACGAAGGAGGGGCCTTTCGACGTGGCAGCATACGTGGCGGCATCGGATGACACCTGCAAGGGAGTGGTGCGGGGGGTGGACCCCGAGATAAGCGACGCCGATCTAAAGGCGCTCATTGTCAACCACCGAAACCCCGAGGCATTAGAAGTACGAAGAATCAAGAAGACCCCCACGATCGTTGTGCTCTTTGAAGGACAAAGGGTGCCGAATCACGTGGTCTGCGGGAAGGTCATGTTGCCTTGCGCCCTGTATCGCAGGCAAGTAGACGTTTGCTACACGTGTGGAGAGCTCGGCCATAGAGCAGACGTCTGCCCTAACGGCGAGGACAAAAGGAAATGCCGCGGTTGTGGCATGGTTACCCCACCAGAAGATCATCAGTGCGACCCAAAGTGCGCCATCTGTGGAGGCGCGCACCCGACGGCCGACCGCAGGTGCAGCCAGCGCTTCCAGGTGCCGTACATTGTGCGTCGGAGGCGGCAGCGCTGGCGGCGCGCCCGGGAGGCGCAAGTGGCTGCAGCATCACGTGATACCAGCGTGGCAGGTGCGGTCCCTTCCCGGGGCCTTTCGGCAACGAGAGGGCGCTCCCGATCCAGGGAGCACGCCGACAGCAGAGCGCGGTCCCGATCCAGCGGGCGCCCCGTCAGCAGAGCGCGCTCCCGTTCTAGGGGACGCTCGCGCTCCAGTGTTCGCATCCAGGAGGGGCCTACCTGGGTGGACAAGGTCAGGGAGACGACGACTGGAAAGAAGGTAACGCATGGTACACTGCCAGAGCAGATGGAGGATCCGCGTCTTGCGGCTTTAAAGCAGGAAAACGCGCAGCTCAAGGCGGAAATGCGTAAGTTGAGGGCAGACCTCGAATCGATTCGTAAAGCACAGCACGGCCATGGCAGCACGTCGCCCGCACCAGCGCAAAAACCAGCGCTGGGTCAAGCAAAGCGTAAGGCGCCCCCTCCCGAGTCGACCGAGGCTGCGGTGGAGCTGATGGAGGAGGCGTCCGTATCGGCTTCCATGCCCGCCGCGACCATCGCGAAAGGATCGCTTGCAGAAATCCTCGATCGATTAGCGGAGGCTATCAAGACACAGTCCGGAGCTATCGAGCAGCAATCCGAGACCATCAAGAAACAGTCTGAGGCCATTGCTACCCTAAACCGCAGAATGGGGATAATGGAGGCTAAGCTTGTTGACGTAAGCAGACTGAAGGTGGCCGGTAAAGTTAAGAAAGCACATCAGGATTCCGAGGCGTCGGGCACGTGCACCGCGCTCAAGGGGAGGCTAACTTAATACAGACACAGTGGCGGACAACACAGGCAAATTATTTGTGTGGCAATGGAACTGCGCCAGCTTCAAGAGGCGCAAGGCCTCGCTACAACAGTTCGTGAAAGCACAAGCGGACAAACCGCATGTCCTGCTCCTACAGGAGAACCTTTGTGAGGAGGCTACCATCTCGGGTTACCGCGTTGTCTCGACGAGAGGAGACGGTAGGAGAGGGGTAATCGCTATGGTTAAGAAGGCAATTTCCTTCCAGGAGCACGATATCACAATAGGCAGAGCTGATGCTAGCACTAGATTGGAGGCGCAGCTGGTTGAGACAATCCCTAGTGGCAGGATCAAACAGAGCATATTCGTCCTCAATGTGTACAGCCTTCCGACAGATCAGAGGCAGAGTTTTCGCGGGCTCCTAGGCAGGGCAGTCGCCATAGCGGGTGGCAGCCCTCTGATAGTGGCAGGGGACTTCAATGCCCCGCACATGGCCTGGGGTTATAATAGACAAACGGCGAAGGGAGTGAACTTAGTGAGCACGGCAGAAGACTGCGCGTTGACCCTAGTGGCGGACCCCCGCTTTCCCACGAGGATAGGCACCTCGGTCTCGAGGGACACGATGCCAGATCTGGCTTTTGTTAGAAACACTGACGCAGCCTGGACTAACTTGCAAGAAAATTTAGGGAGCGACCATCACATTGTGGCGTTATCAATCAGGATCAGAGCGGCCCCGCTTAGGATATTTAACTACGTTGATTGGGATCTCTTCCGAAAGATACGGGACGAAGATGAGTCGGAGTACGGTGCACTGGAGGATCTACTCGCGCAGGTCAAGATAGACGTTGAAAGGGCCACCAAGGAATTATCCACGAACCTTAGGACCCCCAGGATGGACGCGCGCCTGGCGCATCTCCTGGAGGCCAAGAGGTCTGTGCTGGAGAGGTGGAAAACGCAAAGGTTAAACCGCAGGCTGAGAAAGAAGATCGCCGAGCTTAATCGCAGCATAGAGGCACACTGTCTGGAGCTCAACAGGCAACAATGGAACGAAGCCTGCTCGGCAGCAGACGGGCGAATACGCACGGGGGGAAAATGGAACCTTCTTAAGCACCTGCTCGATGATAAACAGACCAAGGGTAATCAGAGACTCTCCGTAGATCATCATCATCAGCAGCAGCAGCAGCAGCCTGGTTACGCCCACTGCAGGGCAAAGGCCTCTCCCATACTTCTCCAACAACCCCGGTCATGTACTCATTGTGGCCATGCCGTCCCTGCAAACTTCTTAATCTCACCTGCCCGCCTAACTTTCTGCCGCCCCCTGCTACGCTTCCCTTCCCTTGGGATCCAGTCCGTAACCCATAATGACCATCGGTTATCTTGCCTCCTCATTACATGTCCTGCCCATGACCATTTCTTTTTCTTGATTTCAACTAAGATGTCATTAACTCGCGTTTGTTCCCTCACCCAATCTGCTCTTTTCTTATCCCTTAACGTTACACCTATCATTCTTCTTTCCATAGCTCGTTGCGTCGTCCTCAATTTGAGTAGAACTCTTTTCGTAAGCCTCCAGGTTTCTGCCCCGTAGGTGAGTACTGGTAACACACAGCTATTATATACTTTTCTCTTTAGGGATAATGACAACCTGCTGTTCATGATCTGAGAATGCCTGCCAAACGCACACCAGCCCATTCTTATTCTTCTGATTATTTCCGTCTCATGATCCGGATCCGCGGTCACTACCTGCCCTAAGTAGGTGTATTCCCTTACGACTTCCAGTGTCTCGCTGCCTATTGTAAATTGCTGTTCTCTTCCGAGACTGTTAAACATTACTTTAGTTTTCTGCAGATTAATTTTTAGACCCACTCTTCTGCTTTGCCTCTCCAGGTCAGTGAGCATGCATTGCGATTGGTCCCCTGAGTTACTAAGCAAGGCAATATCATCAGCGAATCGCAAGTTACTAAGGTATTCTCCATTAACTTTTATCCCCAATTCTTCCCAATCCAGGTCTCTGAATACCTCCTGTAAACACGCTGTGAATAGCATTGGAGAGATGGTATCTCCCTGCCTGACGCCTTTCTTTATTGGGATTTTGTTGCTTGCTTTATGGAGGACTACGGTGGCTGTGGAGCCGCTATAGATATCTTTCAGTATTTTTATATACGGCTCGTCTACACCCTGATTCCGTAATGCCTCCATGACTGCTGAGGTTTCGACTGAATCAAAGGCTTTCTCGTAATCAATGAAAGCTATATATAAGGGTTGGTTATATTCCACACATTTCTCTATCACCTGATTGATAGTGTGAATATGGTCTATTGTTGAGTAGCCTTTACGGAATCCTGCCTGGTCCTTTGGTTGACAGAAATCTAAGGTATTCCTGATTCTATTTGTGATTACCTTAGTAAGTAGTTTGTAGGCAACGGACAGTAAGCTGATCGGTCTATAATTTTTCAAATCTTTCGCGTCTCCTTTCTTATGAATTAGGATTATGTTAGCGTTCTTCCAAGATTCCGGTACGCTCGAGGTCATGAGGCATTGCGTATACAGGGTGGCCAGTTTCTCTAGAACAATCTGTCCACCATCCTTCAACAAATCTGCTGTAACCTGATCCTCTCCAGCTGCCTTCCCCCTTTGCATATCTCCCAAGGCTTTCTTTACTTCTTCCGGCGTTACCTTTGGGATCTCGAATTCCTCTAGACTATTTTCTCTTCCATTATCGTCGTGGGTGCCACTGGTACTGTATAAATCTCTATAGAACTCCTCAGCCACTTGAACTATCTCATCCATATTAGTAATGATATTGGCGGCTTTGTCTCTTAACGCATACATCTGATTCTTGCCTATTCCTAGTTTCTTCTTCACTGTTTTTAGGCTTCCTCCGTTCCTGAGAGCCTGTTCAATTCTATCCATATTATAGTTCCTGATGTCCGCTGTCTTACGCTTGTTGATTAACTTAGAAAGTTCTGCCAGTTCTATTCTAGCTGTAGGGTTAGAGGCTTTCATACATTGGCGCTTCTTGATTAGATCTTTCGTCTCCTAGGATAGTTTGCTGGTATCCTGCCTAATGGAGTTACCCCCGACTTCCATTGCACACTCCTTAATGATGCCCATAAGATTGTTGTTCATTGCTTCAACACTAAGGTCCTCTTCCTGAGTTAAGGCCGAATACCTGTTCTGTAGCTTGATCTGGAATTCCTCTATTTTCCCTCTTACCGCTAACTCATTAATCTGCTTCTTATGTACCAGTTTCTTCCGTTCCCTCCTCAGGTCTAGGCTCATTCGAGTTCTTACCATCCTGTGGTCACTTCAGCGCACCTTGCCGAGCACGTCCACATCTTGTATGATGCCAGGGTTAGCGCAGAGTATGAAGTCTATTTCATTTCTAGTCTCGCCGTTCGGGCTCCTCCACGTCCACTTTCGGCTATCCCGCTTGCGGAAGAAGGTATTCATTGTCCTCATATTATTCTGTTCCGCAAACTCTACTAATAACTCTCCCCTGCTATTCCTAATGCCTATGCCATATTCCCCCACTGCCTTGTCTCCAGCCTGCTTCTTGCCTACCTTGGCATTAAAGTCGCCCATTAGTATAGTGTATTTAGTTTTCACCCTACCCATCGCCGATTCCACGTCTTCATAGAAGCTTTCGACTTCCTGGTCATCATGACTGGATGTAGGGGCGTAGACCTGTACAATCTTTATTTTGTACCTCTTATTAAGTTTCACAACAAGAGCTGTCACCCTCTCGTTAATGCTATAGAGTTCCTGTATGTTACCAGCTATATTCTTATTAATCAGGAATCCGACTCCTAGTTCTCTTCTCTCTGCTAAGCCCCGGTAGCACAGGACGTGCCCGCTTTTTAGCACTGTATATGCTTCTTTTGGCCTCCGAACTTCACTGAGCCCTATTATATCCCATTTACTGCCCTCTAATTCCTCCAATAGCACTGCTAGACTCGCCTCACTAGATAACGTTCTAGCGTTAAACGTTGCCAGGTTCATATTCCAATGGCGGCCTGTCCGGAGCCAGTGATTCTTAGCACCCTCTGCTGCGTCGCAGGTCTGACCACTGCCGTGGTCAGTTGCTTCGCAGCTGCTGGGGACTGAGGGCCGGGGTTTGATTGTTGTCTTCATATAGGAGGTTGTGGCCAAGTACTGCACCAGGGTGGCCAATCCTGCTCTGGTGAGGGAGTGCGTTGCCGGTTCTGGTCACCGGGAGCAGGCCACACTCCAGGCCTGTTTGTGCAAATTTTCAACACGCGGATTTTTTTTTTGGGTGGAAAATTGCCGCCACCGGGATTCGAACCACGGACCTCTTGCACGCGAGGCGGGTGTTCTACCTCTACGCCACCGCTGCATCTCCGTAGATAGACTTGTGCATAAGCCAAAACAGGAAGGTCATTCCGATACGTCCCTTCTCCGAGACCGGTGGAGAAGTATGCCATCCGGTATGCCATCCGGCCCCTGGGCTGGATGGCATAATCAATCGGGTTTTGAGGAACCTGGACGACCGGCACATTAGCACCATTACAAAGGAAATCAACAAGGTATGGGAGGAAGGTAGTGTTCCGGACTCGTGGAAGCAGGCGACGGTGGTACTGATTCCTAAGCCTGGAAAGCCCCCAAGCCTGGACAACCTCCGGCCCCTTTCGCTAACGTCATGTTTAGGTAAGGTTGCCGAGCACGTTATACATAACAGGATCTCAACACACATAGAGCGGGAGGGGTTGTTCTCGTACAATATGGTAGGGTTTAGACCATCTCTTTCCACGCAGGACGTCATGCTACTGCTAAAAAGACAGGTTATTTACAACAGGACTAGAGACGTCAGGGGCATTCTTACACTAGACTTGTCCAAAGCCTTCGACACCGTGTCGCACGACTTCATCTTAAATGAGATTTCGGCATTGAACTTGGGAGGTAGATTTTTCGCGTTTGTGGAGTCCTTCCTGAGGGGCAGGACGGCGGTCGTCAAGGTGGGGCAGACCAAATCAGAACCATTCCCGCTAGGAAACAGAGGCACGCCACAAGGGGCGGTGATCTCCCCCCTCCTATTTAACATTGCAATGCACGGACTCTCGAAGCGGCTGGGCGCCGTGCTAAACGTGGGACACGCGCTGTACGCCGATGACATTACGATCTGGTGTCCGGGAGGCTCGGAGGCGGCCGTGGAACAGGCGCTCCAGGAGGCCTTGGACGTGACCCAGTCCTTCCTGGAGGGCACGGGTCTTCAACTCTCCCCGACGAAGTCAGAGCTCATGTTATACAGACCGGCAAGGCAGGGGGTTCGGGGGCTCGTGCCGCTCGAGCAAATCCCCATAGATGTGTACACGCGGGACGGCCAGAAGATCCCCAGGGTGAATTCGATTAGAGTTCTAGGATTGTTGCTCGATGCCAGGGGCTGTAATGCGAAAACCATTGCGCATCTGACCGCCAAAACCGAGAATATTCTCAGAATAATCATGAGAGTCTCCAATAAGAAGGGGGGCCTAGGCGAGGACAACCTATTTAGGGTGCATCACGCTTTTCTTATGAGCCACATCAACTATGTGGTCTCGGCCCTGCAGTGGACAAAGACTGAAAGGGACAAGCTTGACACGTTGATGCGCGGAAATGACAGTATTATTATGAGGCACACGGTAGTAAGGGACCCTTTGTATTTTTAAGCCTTTCCCGGAAATTATTTGGTTCATTCATATAACACTAAATAACATAAATACATAAGTTAAAAGCCCGATAGAACCCATATCGCCATGACTGCCGCAGTTAATGTGATTAGCTTTCAAGCATTGTAGTTTCAAGCATTTCAAGCACCTTCATCAACAACCTGCATTGGTTATTCTAACATTTCCATAGTTTCGGGTGAATTACCGAATGCTGATACGAAAGTCAGTTCTTCTAACTCGAAAATTTCCGATGCCACAAAGAAGACTTCAGTAAGCAAAGCCTCTCAGCCGCAACAAGCTTTGTCCCCCTGGCACTGTAGAAAGTGGGTTTAGCGAATCCGACTTCATATAAATTTGGTCTCGATTTCATAGGCTTCTTTTTCAGGCATAAAAGTTTGATTTTTCGCCGTCAACTTTCAAGAGCTCGCGTCCTGAATTTTACCGTTAAATTTTTGCCATGCGATACGACTCAAGTGTCAAGCGTCTCAAAGCGCTAGCTTTCCCATTGAAACGTTAACCCTTTCTCTACCAAGGACGAGCGAAGCTCGTCATTGAAATTTCTATCTCTCCTAACGAGGACAGGCTTTACTCATCAAAACTAAAACTTGCAAACAAAACTCCAGCTTCGCCACGCATGATAGTTCATCTTCACTTCATGAAGTTTTCAGCGTTTATTTCAGCAAGGGGAAAGGGAACCTGGCGGGGTACACTTACAACGTTGGGCGCGAAGTGGCTCTAATTATCAAAGCACTTCGAAACGGGAAGTGGGGATATAACGACGTCATCGTCTTGTTGATGTTCTGAATGACGAGCAGTCCCAACCTCAACCTCACAAAGAAAGAAAAAAAAAAGAATGCAAATCCTCAGCGGCTCATTTGTCATTACTTGTCCCTGCAACAATGTAAAGTATGCTAATGTATATACAGTATCTATAAATTAAAGAAAAGCAGTGCCAGGAAACGGCTTTTGTCAGCCTCGAATTCTTCTCCCGTTTTCTGGCTCTGTTATATATTAAATTTAGAAATATGTATAAACTAGTTTAGCAATAAACACTACTACAGCAGGGTATACTGAGCTAGTTGGTATACGGGTTCACGTACTCTGGAAAAGAACATGCGTCCAACCACGGATTAGCTTGAAAAGGACGTCACAAGGTCGCCAATGACGTTTGTAAATTCAAATGCGCGTCCTTGTGCTTTATATGTGTCGCGTTTAAAGTGCACATTTACCATCACGTGGATAATGCGAATATCCTTTTGCGTGGCGAGTGTTTGCTCACTCATATCTCTGCGAGCTTTTATCTGGCAGCTATTTTTCGCGTGCTTTGTTCCCAAACAGTCGAGTACCCTATCGGCGCACCCTTTCGTGTCACTTCCTGCACACGTTCCCTAGTGCCCTTGACCGTTTACCAATGTTAAGTGCCGTGGTAAATATACTTGGTTCGCCCACGCGAAACTTGAAGCCAACAGGTTGGTATTTATTACTTGAACATCCATTCGCCATTCTCAATTCCATGGATGATTCTGAATCTTCGCAGTACGCGGCATGCTGGATATCAGGAGATGAATTCACAAATCTTTTCACTCGGAAAGTATCGTTGCCATTGGCCAGCCGCCTTCGCGAATGATAAGTCCATCATTACGGTTACCTGGCACTTGCTTTTGCGAACAAATTAGGCGTAAGGACATCAGCGGGTATACATTTTCCCCAGTTGTTTCGGAATGCTCCGAGTGAAGACAAATTAGTAATAAAGGTTTCCGGCACAGGAAACAAGAATGTTCCTTTTGGCTGCTATCAAACTACTCAGCGGAGTTAATAATAGGCGGCGTGAAGCTATCAGAACGTTTTCAAAAACACTAAGTGTATTGAACATATAGTGTAGCATATCCCGTACCTCTAGCGATCTTACCTATCGACCTTTCAACGACGAGAAGGAAAACGTAAGGACAGACGAACATAAATGCTGTCACAGTTAATGAAGTCATGTTTGGTCGTTGCACATTGCATGACGTCGTATAACTTTGGTAAGAAAAGAGTTAAAACGACGATATCTGTATCGCTTGTAGCTTTCATTTGCAACAGTTATTTCACTTATAGATCCTTGAGGGCGACTCTGAGAAGAGCTATTAATGTTCTAGATAGACACCAATCGTGACTTGGTTCATTCATGGGGTTGAACTGACCAAAGCAACTCTGGGGCTTTGAGAGACGCCGTGGTGTGGAGGGCTCCGGATTTATTTGTTCCACTTGTGGTTCTTTGACGTTCACATAAATGTGCAAGTACACGAGCGTTTCTGCATTCCACTCCCATCGGAATGCGGCCGCCGTGGGCGGGATTGAACCCGCGACCTCGAGTTGAGCAGGCAAACACCATAGCCACTAAGCTGCCGTGGCGGATAGAGGAAAGTTTGGGATGGCATATCCACTTTCATATAGCTGATACAAAGGGTCTGCCTTGCTGTTTTTTTTTTCTTGGCATTAGTAACTGACAGTATTGTTGCATCCTTTCAATCGTGTATTTCTTAACATTCACAATAGCAAAGATCCGAGAAGTACTCTCCTCGATTTTCATTACTAATTGCGCACTAATTATATTCAATTCATATTTCCTCCTTAAATAAAAAACAAACATCACTTTAATATCGTTTCTACTACCCTACAATTCACGACCTACAATCCTTGTGAGTTGCGCAATTCCATGCAGTCTCAACCAATCAACTGTCCTCCCGTAAGCGCCTCGGCATACCTTTGCACCATGTAATGCTGCTTGAGCAGGCGATCTATTCGTAAGCAGAAATGAATATCAATAGGATGGCAGGCCTTCTACAAGAAGCATTCGTCGTTTTCTTAGATTAATTCAGCCGTTTGGCCGACAATTTAATAATCTCAATCACCATTAATTGTAGTGGCGATTGGTTGTACAATAAAGTAAGCAAATCAAATCATAAAGAAATAGCAGGAATGGAAATCGCTGCTCACCGCGGTGCAACTGTCTAGCGCAGTCTGGCGACACCTGTATGCGGCCGGGTCTGCTGTTGGTCGATGGGGCAGGGAAGTAAAAGAACAGAAACAGAGAGGATAGCAGAGTGTTTGCAGTAAAGGAAGGAACTGTTTACGTATATAAAACGAATCAACTTGCTCAATCTTTGTCGATAGTTCACTTGACAAGTGACTTCCTCGAGTTAGTTTTCCTTCCGGTGCCACACACTGAAACTTTTAAACGTTGAGCAGGCAGGTGGCCAGGCCCAGATGTTAGAGGAAGCCTCACAGTGTTTCGTGAGCGGCCTCGCGCGCGAGAGGGTGACATATTTACGGATGGTAGGTTCTGTAAACAGCACCGGTATATGCAGAAAGTTCCTGCCGTAAGAGCAGCTGCAAGACGATCCTAATGTTTGGCATTCATTTCATTTAGTATAGCCTTCGAGGGTGCCCAAAGACGTTACATAAGGCAGTGGCTTTAAAAAAGTACTACGACATATACAAAAGAATGCCCCAGTAATTGGAGAGAAATAAGCTAGGATAAATCAGTAACATTTAGTTATGTAAGTATTGATAAACCGCACGGCCCGATTCTGTACTGCTGCTAGTACGTTAATTAGGCATGCTTGAGATTGATGCGCATAGAGCAGAAGCATGCTAAAGTTTAGGGCAAGTTAACGTACTCCTGACATGCGATCGTTTTAATTCCTGGTGTATCAAATTGTACATTTTGCGCAGGTAACTCAGCGTGATAGGCGATAGAGATCTCCATACTGATAATGTTAAATATAGATCTCACGTTTTGCATGCTTCGCTAGGCTTAAGAACAAGACAGCATCAAAAAGCACGAATCCATACCAAAAAGCTAAGCTTTCTATCCTGCTCTATATTACCCGCGAAGACGACCGGCCATTGGCCAAAAGCACTTACGAACAAAAATCCTTCGTGACTTCGGCCCCAGTTCGCCAAGGAATGGAACCAGGCAATTTCCATCTAATCGAACGCTGCAGTTAGCTCTGGTTATCACACTTCAAACGCCTGGAACAGAAAACAGTGCTTTAAATCGTCCCAATAGAATAAGAAAAGAGCAAATATAAGAACTACCCCTATTTCATAGTGGCGCATTTCGCATATGTGCTCGGGAGAATTAATTTTCGTAGAGAAAAATACAACAAAAATAAAAGTTTTTTTGTTGTCATCAGCCGGTATCATTCGAGCGCGTATCACCTGCTGAACGTTCTCCCTAATTTCGTGTTCCTTGCAATAGATTATTTTGTTTCGCCATCTACAATATAACAAGGCATTTTCGCGTTCACTATCGCGTGGGCAAGCTGCTATACGTGTACACTGACAATTAGCTACTCTCCATTGTGCCGTGCTATTTACGCAAGCACGAAAGCCATTGAAATCAGTTGGTCGATACATCTCCTTTTCGAGCTGGTGCATTATCTACCGAGCCAGAGCGACCGACTATCTTGTCGAAATGTGTCAAGAGTTTCATAATGAGAATGTTCAAGATAATCTCCCGCTCTGCGAGCTTCTCCACGCTGAAACACAACAGAGCACGAAAAGCCCCCCCCCCCCCCCCCCCCCCCATAGATCCATACCAAGAAGTCCAATTTTCAATCTTCCTGCACGATGTTACTTAGCCACTATAAACGAAACTTCAGTCAGCATAGCAATTATGAATACTACGTCTCCACTATGGTGCTCCAACCAACATGGTAATTATGGATAGTTCTTCATCACAACGGTGCTCCAACCAGAATAGAAATTATGGAGGGTACTTCGCCACTATGGGACTTCCGCCACAATGGGAATGATGGAGAGTACACGTATTTGTCTCAGCTGCGTCTTTCGGCTTGTGAAAAAACTCACATCTTATATTAGGCGATTCTTTTAGGAGGCACTTTTCAGACGAATACGTTTACCTTAATTCGTACGGTTGCAGTTCTTATAACTGTACACGTCAGTATTACGACAAACGACGTGTTAATTGTTAAGCCAACTAAATATGGGTGGGGGAGTGAGGGGGGGGAAGGGGGGGGGGGGGGAAGGGGGCAGGACGACCGACTGGTAGAGACGCGAAACTTTGTGGGCTGATAACGGTTAAATAAAACATTAATGCGTTCCCTCAGTTTCGAGAACGCCTTTCTCGAAACTGAGCGCACGATTTCTGCTGAGTGGCTATTATATCTTCATTGCTGGGCTTAAATTCTACAATTGGCACATTTGGGCTCTAAACTGACGAATTACCAATTTAATTAGATATTTTTGGTTAAGTAACTAATATCACTCTGCAGTTTGTCTTACAATTATGCGGTCCCCGCCTCTTCAAGCAACCCAGCTCATCCGAACGAATAGCGATATATAGCACGGAAGACCTTTATTTCTGTTGCCCTTGACACAGCTAACCCGGTAATCTATCTATCTATCTATCTATCTATCTATCTATCTATCTATCTATCTATCTATCTATCTATCTATCTATCTATCTATCTATCTATCTATCTATCTATCTATCTATCTATCTATCTATCTATCTATCTTTGTCTCCACTTTATGATTACATCGAGGGTCCAAGATGGACGATACGAGCCGTCGTGTGTCTGTAGAGGCGTAATCGCCGTCGTTCCGTCGTAGTTGTAATTCTTACTGTCGTCAAGCCACCTACCACATTCCAGGAAAGCACTCAGGGCTTTCGTTCGAATGGGCCGCTGTAGCTTTTATCTCCCTGTTGTCTTTCCCGTCTTGGGACGCAGCCGTCGGCGCTCGCCAGACACTTGTGGCACGTAGCGATGCCCTCAAGCATCTGCAACTAATAGTGAGAGCAGAGCTATAAGGTGCCCGTACAGTGACCATCGCAGTCGGGGAACATGAGTTTGTGTGCCACGGCTCGGCTCGTGCAAAAGCTCGGAAATTCTAGTTATCTAACACGCATTGAACCTACGTTTTACCACGGCGGCTTGGTCTTATCCGAAGCGCCATTGTCTATATGTATGCAACAGAACTGTCATAATAATCAGTGCGGAAATTTCAAATTTCGCTGCACCAGTAAGGAAACATTCTGTGTTGCACTGTCTGGCTTCTTAGCCTTTGGCTTTAAAGAAAACTAAATAACTGACCTTTTTATTTCTCTAGCGCTTGCGCACTGTCTTAAATCGAATAGGAAGCCTTCGTGGCCGCTGGCCAGATTCTTCACTGTACTTTGACGTGAAGTGACGCTTGCGTGTCTTACCTCCCGTCCGCTTTCCTTTTTTTTTTTTAACGCTTAGATGTTTCTAAAACTTGTGTCGCTGTCGGCCCTTCTAGACACGCCCTTCTCATCATTTAGGTGTTTCTTTCTTTCTTTTTTGCAGTTGCTTAGATTAACACAAACGAATGATGTTTGTAGGTTTCTTTCCACGCCCTATTATATTTTCTTACTGCATTGGAGCTGTCCAAGCGTGATGGCAGCGGCACGTATCTTATCATGGAGCAACAAGGACGTCTCTAGATAGGCGGAGTGCTTTCTTTGTGTGTGTATCCGTGCGTGTGGCTAAGGTTGATAGCTTCTATGAGTATGCCCACACCCATGTACACTCTGTTTCTCCTCTTGAGTGAGCGCAAAAATATCTCTACGGCAAACTGTCCATGCATCATGTCTAGAAAAGCTTTAGAAGCCAGATATTTTCCGCAAGACTCGTCTCTAATTTGTCAGAGCCCCCGTAAAGCAGTAAGGTATAAGGACGTGTTCACATATCGTAATCCCTTCGGTTACGTCAAAGCCATTAGGGAAGAAATGCGTACACGAGAAACAGTGTTTCGAACGTGCGAAGGCGGTTGCGGTGCCGGCCGGAGGTCAAATTCCGCATACTGTCAAATTCGGTAATGGCGGCCTTTGCGGACTGTCAGAGAGACCGTAGTGAGCGTCTCGGTCAAACAGAGGGCGCAATTAGATTGCGAGTGTGACATTATTGCGGAACTTGACGATGCAAAGAATGGTACCCCAGAGGAAGCCGGCCAACACTGCCATAAAGTTTTGGCCGCCTGAGTCTCGCGTCTGCAGCAACCAACTTAATTAGGCCTAGCTCTCTAGAAAGGGCCTCAAAAACAATCGTTCTGATTCTTACTGTCACTTTCATTTCAAGGTGAGCATTGCGCGTAAGTTCCGCTATAAAGGTTGTCCAGATCTAAATAAACAAAAGACATTCAGCACGGCCTCTCTTCATCGGCAATAGCTTCTCGAGTTTCTTCTGCCGTGACTTCGCTTGTTCCCTTTTCATGTTCAGAAACCAGCACTCGAAATCGCGCAACAAGGTCGGGGTACTGCTTGAGCTCTTTCTCCTAAGAGCAGGCGTAGGCCTCCGATATCTCCGGTGGAGAGTAACGAGTGCCGCTGTGGAAACCGGTGGCTCCGTGGCTGTGGCGCTGTCCTGCTTAGTACGGGACAAAAGCTGGCGTGCGACCTTGTTGGTATGGCATATTAACAAGTATAAAGCACTTGAAGAGGTAGGGAGGGAGAGGGAGGGCACGACGTTTGTTATGACGTATGTACAGAGCGGTTCACTGTTAAATGAAAAAAAAAACTGTATGCAGAGCTTGACCAGATGATTGTCCTCTCTGGCACGAGCACAATCGCTTAGACTTGCTGCGGATGACTTGTGATTGGCAGCTCTTACTCCTTCCGGCACACCTGTGTAGTGCACTGACATTGCTTCGGCAGCCTCTTGCAGCTAGGGCGCCAGCAATGTGAGAGCAGCAGATTTGAGTGCTTCCTACAGCAGTGAACCGCACTGCCCATGTACGTTCCTCGGTTTCAAATGACCCATTTCTTGGACGTTAGCGCTTTGTGGCCCGTCCTCTTTTTTTTTTCGCGTTGTTTTTTCACGCCCTTTATATTTATTGCTTAGCACGGGGTCATGGCTTCGGTTACCGGTCTTGGCGAACGCATTTCGATGGGAGCAAAGCGTAAAAACGCTCGTGTACGTAGGTTTAGGTGCACACTAATGAATCCCGGCTATAGTCAAAATTAATCTGCACGCCTCCGCTGTATCGCGTCTCTTGCTTTGGGGACGTGAGACGCCGTAAATCAACCTGTCAATCAATTTGTGCGGTGTTTTGTGGGCTTCGAGATCAACTTCTCCATGGAATGCTTATCTTCCACGCGGTGGACTCAGGTTCAAATCCTAGCCGGGGGGAAGTTCCTGCAATATGGCGGCAGATATCCTCGCCCGAGGTAGCCACTGTCTCTCGTCCAGGAAAGATGAAATGATGTAATCTCAAAAATGTTCTTACGCAAAAATTGTTCGCATGTGTATGTCAGCCAATCGCGATGTTGGACACATTATTAACAAAGGCGGCCGACCAATCGCAAACAGTACTTACGCACAATATGCTTTGTAAAATAAATATCCGTTCCTTGCTGCCGCTGCAAAGGAAAACTCGCGTCACAAATATCAGTGTGGGCTACATTTGCACGTCACGTCATACGGCAGTACAGGTAGGCCACGTGTTAGGTGGCCAAAATGTCCCATATACCCGGTGCATATATACAATATTGAGTAAAAGGTGCTCTGTCCAGTAGGGATACTACAGCAGAATACTGGGGCTGTGCAATTATTTGAGATATACCCAGTTGCTTTGTTAAGAATTTCACATACAGTAGCGTTATTACTTAAGTTATAGTCCATTAGGACCTCATCGCCTCTCTCTCCCACATCTCTCATTCTCGCACTTATAATCGTCAGGCAATAGTGGTCTCAGCATTCCAGCCTCGAAGGCTTAAAGCGGTGAAACTGTGATGACAGCGCGTTTATTTCAGCAGTCACTTCGCTTATAAATACCCAGGAAGTGGTAATTGTACTGCCCACTCCCCCTTTGTGGACTCTTATTGGTCCTTCTTACCTACGAAGAGCGTCCGCTTCTGCTCGCATTGAAGAGTAATGAAGAAAACGTCGCGGACCACATAATCTCTCATTGTTGCAGCTCATTTAATATCCAGTGCTTCACATCTTCGATGCTTGGCGGCCTTTTCATCTCATACTCTACATTTCACAGAAACGTCACAGGGTAGCAATTGACACGCGCGTCAGTTGCTCAACATGTGATCCAATAACGTTATCTCCGCGCAGGACAATGCATCCTCCGTAGGTGCACCGAAGCTCTCGCTTCCTGGTCAGGATGGCGAGTAATGGCAGCGTCGGTCAGTACCACGCAATAAGCGCTCGTTGTCATTTTCTCTGCGAACTGTTTGCTCCTGCTACTGCCCCCCAGTTTGCAAAGAACAATCGGATTCCGATACATAGTAAAATGCTCCGCTCGTCTCCTCCGCAGGCGGTCCACGTCGAGTTCTGTTTGCTCTCGGCGACGACGGATACGGAGCTGCCCTCCGAGATAAAACTGCTGACAAGTGCTTTTTCCTGAACACGAGGTGACAGCGAGCTCACGTCCAAATTCGTACACTCGCTTCGCCACTCCTCCCCTCCCTCCTTCCCTGTCTGATCCCCCGCACCGCCGCTTCCACACTGTCTGGCCTCTTTGCAGGCGCCGAGTCAAGTAGCGGAACTCGGACCGGGATCGCACCGTTCGCCTCTCCAACACCTGGCACGCTGCTAATTCACCAACGTCGCGTGCCTTCTTCGTCTCGCGAACCGACAGGCTGGACAGTTATTACATAATTGGTGAGTGCAATTTCGGCTATCCCGAAAGTCGTGCAGACAGTGCGTAGCATTCGCGCACAAACATGCTCCGTTCGGCCTACATATTCGCTCCGCCATATCTTTCCGTAATGCTACATACATGAAACGCAGTATGCCGTAACTTATGCTGTTGGAATCCTTCTTGCTGCTTGGAGAACTGCAAATGTACATAGTTATCGTAGACAGCGTGCAAAGTACACAAGAATGTAATGGATAACGCTCAACCACGCGTAATCGATTTTACGCGCACTGAGGAACATGAGTGAAAATGGAGATTTTATTGCGCGACACAGAGACCTTCACTTGTCAAAAGCGTATAAGCTGTGTAAATATGCACAGTGCCGTCATTGCTGTCGTGTTGCTGTTTTCGTATATTGCAGTTATCGCCAGCACCGTATTAGACGGCAGTTAGTGTTTTATTTTGAGTTTTCTTCTATATTTCTTTTTTAAATTAGGATGTCATGATTAACCACCTTTCTGTTGAAGCCGGAAAATGGAATATTCTAAGATTATATGATAATTAACAAAGGACCTAATGAAGCAATGACGAAGCATGAAAGTGTCAAACTTAAGACACCAGAAAGAATTAACTGAACTGTCAAAGCTAGTAACAAGAAGAAAGTAATCGACATTCGAAATGGTAACGCGGGAAAATTGAGGAAGCAGTAAAAGATAGGCGCAGGATGAAATTATTGAGAAGAAAACTTGGCATAGGAACAGACAAGGTGTATGCAGCAAGAGATAAGCAGGGTAGTGTCGCCAGCAATGTCGATATACTAAAACCAGCACAAGTTCCATGTTGTACTTTGCAGTACTTAGAGCAGCCACGCAAATTTCATTAGAAGTACTGATGATCAGGGTTCAAGGCTTCTTCTATTACTAGCGATGAAGTTAGAAGGGCCTTGCAATACATGTCCCAGGAAAAGCAGCAAGAGGAAATGGAATACCAGTCGATTTAATTAAAGACGGAGGAGGTATTACGCTTGGAAAGCTTGCGGCCATTTGTACGTAATGTCTCACGGATTCAAATGTACCACAGAGCTGGAAGAATGCCAACATTACACTAATACATAAGAAAGGAGACCTTAAAGAACTGAAGAATTATGCGCCCATTAGCTTACTTTCAGCATTTTATAACATATTCATAAGGATAACTTTCAATGGAATCAGGACCATGCTTGACCACAACCGGCTGACTTCAGGAAGGGATATTCTACAATGGATCACGCCCATATCATCAATTAGGTAATTGAGAAATCTACAGGGTACAATCAACCTCTCTGTACGGCTTTTATAAATTATGAAAAGGTGTTTGGTTCAGCAGAGATAATGAAATTCATAGAGGCTTTCCGTAAACAAGGAGTGTAGGGGGCATACGTGAATTCTCCACAAGAAAAATGAAAAGTACCTATCAAGAAGGAGATAAGCTCAAGGAGACACAATCTCTCCAATGCTACTCACTGCACGCTTAGAAGTATTCAAGCTATTATACTGTGAAGGCTTAGGAGTGAGGATCAGCGGCAAATGATATTGTCCTGTTCAGCAACGCGGCATGAACTGCAAGAAATGCTTGAGAAGCGCCGCGGTGGCTTAGCGGTTATGGTATTGCGCTTTGCGCTGCTAAACACGATGTCGCGGGATCAAATTCCGGCCGCGGCGGCCTCATTTCGATGGGGGCGAAATGCAAAAACGCCCGTGTGCCGTCATTGGGGCCACGTTAAAGACGCCCTAGTGGTCAAAATTATTCGGGGTACTCCACTATGGCGTGCCTCACAATCAGATCGTGGTTTTGGCAACTAAAACCCCAGAATTCATTCATTCACAAATGACCGAGGACCTTAACTGGGAAAGTGTAAGAGTATAGGGTGGAAGGTTATTATGCAGAAGCGATAACGTTCAATAGCCTGGTAATGGAACAAGAATTCCCAACCGCCAGTCAGCCTATAGAGTCGCTGCTTGAGTATGTTTATCTAGCTCAGGAGGAGGGAAAGAGATAAGTAGAAGGCAGGGAGGTTAACCAGAATAACGTCCGGTTGGCTACCCTACACCGGGGGAATGGGAAAGGGGGAAAACAAAGATAACAAGGAGAGAGAGCAGGGAAGGAAATTGCGGTGAGTTCGCTGACGTGTGTGGTCTTACAGAAATTGCATTAATAGTCACAGATGGTCGCACAAGCCCATCGTCCTTAAGAAGCACAAAAGCGCCTTCACCGCTTTATGGGCCGAAGGGCGATGGGGGCGGTGTTCCAGCAGCACCTGCACAGAAAGCGGCCGATTGTCAGTTTTTGGAAAGCTTTGGCAAGTTCTTGTCTCTCTGGGGTGTATCGTGGACAGTGGCACAGGAGGTGGTCGATGTTTTCTTCGGTGCCACAGACCTTGCATGCTGCACTGTCAGTCACTCCAATTAATGTAGAGTATCCCTTTGTGAAGGCAACCCCTAACAAAAGGTGACAGAGAAGCGTAGCTTCACGTCGAGGAAGTCCCAGTGCAGGTCGGAGTTGCAGGGAGGGGTTTAGTCGACGCAGTCGTGTAAGTCGTAAGTTTGGCGAGTTCCACTCGGTCAGTGTGAGACTGCATGCCAGGTGTCGAAGCTGCCTTGCAGCGTCTGTCCTCGAAAGCGGAATTGGAACGCTGTGCTCTTCTTCTTGATGTGCTGTGCGAGCAGCGTTATCGGCGGAATCATTGCCACTGATTCCACAATGGCCAGGTACCCATTGAAAAACGACCTCGTGACCTTTTTGTTGGACGTGATGGTAAAGATTCGCGATTTCGTATGTCAATTGGTCATGGCATCCGTGTCGGAGAACTGACTGCGTGCACTTTAATGCCGGTTTTGAATCACAGAACACAGCCCATTTTCTAGGTCTTTCAGAATCGATGAATTCCAGTGCTCGACGCAGGGCCGTTAGTTCTGCCGCCGTTGAGGTCGTGACATGCGATGTCTTGAACCGCAGTGTCATTCCTCACGTTGGTATAACCACGGCACCACCAAAACTGCACGACGTAGTCGATCCATCGGTATAGATGTGCACGTGGTTGCTGTACTTTTCATGCAAAAGAAGTAAGCTCAGCTGTTTTAGAGCAGGGGCCGGTAGATCTGTCTTCTGTAGTCCTGGAATCATTATATGTACTTGTGCATGGTTCAAATACCACGGAGGAAACGCTGGCTTGGCCGCAGGTGCGTACCAATGACATCTTGCTACCTTCGCGAACAAGGACTTGAAATTTCATGCGGGAAGTGCGCAATGGTGGCATTCACGAGGAAGCGAATGTCTGCTTACGGCGTATCTATTAAGGGACAACTTATACCATACATCAGAAGTCACAGCTTCTTGGGAGTCGTAATAGACAGATACCTATCTTGGACTCCGCACGTGAATTACGTGAAAAAGCGGCTGACTGCGATCTGTCACCTGTTCAGGTTCCTTGCAGGAAATAGTTGGGGAGTATCTATAAACGCTATGTTACAGCTGTACATGGCGTTGTTCGTCGGATTCCTGCGATACAGCCTGCCTGCAATATCCCACACCTGCAAGACTAACTTGCGTACGATTCAGAGTATTCAAGCCCAAGCCCTTAAGATATGTCTTGGCTTACCACGCAGTGCATCAACGGCTGAAACCATTGCGCTTGCGCAGGATTACATAATCACGACGACCATTACCGCTGAGACAATGCGTATGCATCTCAGGCATTATGCTGGGACCCCTTCCCACCACTTGGCGAGCCTCACTGTTGCAATGCCCTGCTCGACATTTAGCGGTATTGTCAGTGCACATCGTGCGTCGTTTATCTAGCTCAATTACTCACAGGGGACTCTGATCATGAGAAGAAATTTACAGAAGAATAAAAATCTGTTGGACGGCATAGGGAAGGCACTACTAAATCCTGACTCGAAGCTTACCACTGTCGATGAAAAGAAACGTGTAAAATCATTGCATTCTACCGGTGAAAGCATATGGGGCAGAAACTTGAAGGTTGACAAAGAAGCTCGAGAAAAAGTTAAGGACCGTGCAAAGAGCGATGGACCTGAAAATGTTAGGCATCACGCTAAGAGATAGGAAGAGAGCGGTATAAAACAGGTGGCCAACGGGGATAGCGGATATTCTAGTTGACATTAGGAGCTAAAATGGAGCTGAGCAGACCATGCAATGCGTAGGGCAGATAACCGGTGGTCCATTAGAGTTACAGAATAGGTACCCAGGGAAGAGAAGCGAAGTCGAGGACGGCAGGAAGTTCGGTGGAGTGATGAAATTAAGAAATTTGCAGATGCAAGTCGGAATCAGCTAGCGCAAGACAGAGGTAACTGGAGATCGCTGGTAGAAGCCTTTTGGCCTGCAGTAAACATAATAGGTTGAGGATGACGATGATCATAATGATGACATGAGAAATAAACTGCACCGCCGGCTATAAGTAGATCATTCATTCCTTAATATACGGCGCGTTGCTCCTTTTTGATGTAAACCTCAAACGTCATTTTAGGGAATCATCACAAAAACTCCATGAGCCGAATTCACAAAGCTTTTATTTCGATAGTGTTCTTTGCCATTAGCTGACCGCCTTCGCTAATAATATGTCGAGCAGCAGGATTGGCGGAAATTCTCACTGACGAACAACGGTAACGTAAGAGCATTTTATTAATTTTATTAAGAGTAACATAAGAGCATTTGATTAATACGGGCCCACGTTGTTTGTCAATAAGACGTGATCTGGACAATGCTGCACTTGTGTCTTGCAGGAAAGCAAAGCCTTCTCTTGCGATGATGCTTTTTACAATCCATTCTTTCGACCATGGCGTCATAAGTGCGTGAGCATTCGTGATGGCGTAAACGTCGACGCTAGGTACGCGCTGAACGTTTACCAAACGTGTGCGGTTTCAATGTACACGTGTTCCTGCTGTATTCGCTGATGGCTTATAAGAAGATGTGCCAACTCGAAACCGATAGCCCCCTAACGAGCAATCATCTGTTTTGATTCTGGGATAAAGCCGCTTGTCGACCGAATTTTACAAAATAACGCTACTTTCCTATCTCGAAAGACAAGCTTGCGATAGGTGCTTTTCGCGTAAACAATTCTTGAGTGTTCCGAGATGAAGCGGCATGTACCATCAGTTGCATAAAGAAGAAAAAAGACTTGCGCGTCTTGTTTCTTTAACGCAGCAGGGTTCACCTATCGTGCCTTTCTTTGGACACGCTGCGCCATCTTGTGGCGCCGCCACAAAGTCCGCGCATGGCGCGTCTATGATAAAATATTTATACAGAAATTTCCGAATATATATAAAACGCGGTTTCGATTCCTCCCAGCACGGAATAAATTTTAAAGTTATTTTCTGTTTTTGCTCTCTCACTGAAGAGCTGCACATACTCAGTGTGACATACTCAGTGACCCAAGTTGGTAGGACATGTTTAGAGACATAGAAACAAATTTCCCGAAATGTGCTTGAAGTTATAATGGCATTAAAAGTGCACTGCCACTTCCTACTCCTCCGCGACCGGGAACAGAATCATCGTGAGCTTCTGAAGCGGCGTTTGCGTTTCCGCCACTTACATTGCTGGACAGCTGTTGAGGTGCGAAGACTGTTGAAGTCCCTGTTATAGTCGTATGTTTAAGGTTTTTGCCGTAACGGCAGTGTTACATCACAGTGGGCTCGCGCTGGAAATCGCTTCTATTAAATCCGCCATTATATTTCTTAACGCGCAGTTTGCCCAAAAGGCATTGTTAAGCGAAGAAACGTGTGTGCGTATTCACGAGAAAGAAATCATGCTATAATTCTTGGTAAGAGCGAATGCCAGCCGATCCTTATGCCGGACATATTATAAGGGAAGGCGACTGGCGAATGGTAAGGTGCACTTATGAACGAAAAGCTTTGTGAATTCAGTTTCATGGGCCAAATTCCCAAGGCTTTTTGTTCGTCAGCGACCTTTGTCACCGGGTGGTCGCCTTCGATCATAATATATCCAGCATCAGGATTGGTTTGAATCTTCTATTCTAAACATTTCTAGCATAAGAGATTTTCGTCAATGCGAACACAGAATTTTGGTGGCTTATGACAAATGTCCAATAAATTAGTAAAAAAAAAAAAGAAAGGTTATCTTCACAAGAAATACAGTCCCAGATGGACAACCATTTATATGTCTTAGGAACGCAAGTCAGCATACCGAAATGCATTGTGACTCGCACCTTTCGGAAACTACAATTACTTAACCTATTCAAGTGACGTGGTCGCCGAGTTCTGGGGAAATGCACGGCACTTGCGTGGTCGCTACGGTGCCTAGACACACGGCTTTGGCAAGTCCCGCATCAATGGCTCTTCGGGCCACGCCATATTACCTAGAACGCACCCTGTATTGAGGTAACGTGTGCAAGAGACTCTCCTAATGCCGCGGCCCTACCGGTGTGTTAGGCCTGCGCAATATCTAGAGGTACGACAGATGCACGTCGCTCGTAAAACGAGAAAGCCTGTATGCGGTGCTCATAACGTGTAATCTTGGATATGAGTAGATGTCGTCAAGGAGAAAAGCCTGCGTGACAAGAGCATTTCCCTGTTTCTTGCACGGACCCGTCAAGACCCATTCCCGAAGCCTTAAGGCCTAATTGCAACCAATAGAGATGGTATTCCTCGCTGCATGCTCCATGCGGTTCTTCATCGTACCTACCTACTAAGGTGACCCGCATGCCATTCCCTTACCTTCATCCTATACCCATAGCCTTTAGCGCACAGTATATAGTGTTTGTGTTCTCTGTCGTTTGTGTCTTAGTTACGCGATCGTCCGCTGTATTACTTTGCTTGGCAACCAAACTCAGATTACGAAACTACTGTAGCTTGTCTTTATTGCACCCACCGCAAGTTCTGCTATCCCGTTTATTGTGCGCTTACTCTGTTCCCCTGTTGTCGTTCTATGTCCTTACTTCATTTCACCTTGCAGAGTAAACAATCAGAACTACGTACGTTTGCTTGAGCTCACTGCCTATATCAATATCCTGTGTTGCTATCTCTCTATATCCAATGTCGTTGCAATTATTGCACTGCCGTTCGTCAAACACACTCCGCCTGTTTCTTTTTGCTTTCTTTTACGACGTCGTTAAGAGCACCTCCATAGCGACCTAAGAATGTCTTATTCGACCACACTGCTCTTATCGTACAAAATATATCTTCTATCCCCCTTTCCTCTTTCTGTTCCCCCTCTCCTTCACCTAGTGTAGCATAGCAAACCGGACGCTCGTCTGGTTGACCTCCCTGCCTTTCCTTTCCTTGCTCTCTCTCTCTCTCTCTCTCTCTCTCTCTCTCTCTCTCTCTCTCTCTCTCTATATATATATATATATATATATATATATATATATATATACACACACATATATATGCGGGTAACCTCAGACGACATCTTGAGAGCACCTTGCAGAAACCGAGTCGACTGTCTGTAAACCCCGGTCAATTCTGGTCACAGACAGAAGCAGAAACCAAAATAAAAACAATAAATTCAGGGGTTTTACATGCTCAAACCGTGAAATTATTATGCGGCACGCCGTAGCGGGAGACTCCAGTTTATCTTAACCACTCAGGTTTGCTTTTTCGTTTCTTTCTTTCTTTCTTACTTTGTTTGTTTGTTTGTTTGTTTGTTTGTTTGTTTGTTTGTTTGTTCGTTCGTTCGTTCGTTCGTTCGTTCGTTCGTTCGTTCGTTCGTTCGTTCGTTCGTTCGTTCGTTCGTTCGCTCGTTCGTTCGCTCGTTCGTTCGCTCGTTCGTTCGCTCGTTCGTTCGTTTGTCTGCTTGGTTTTGTTTGTCGTTCGTTCATTTGTTTGTTTGTTCGTTCGTTCATTTGTTTGTCAGTTTGTTGATTGGTTTGTTTGTTTTAGCGTGCACGCAATGGTAATCCGTCACCATCGGAAAGTGGTCGCCGCGGATAGGATTAAACACGCGACCTCGTTCTCAGCAACGTAACTCAGTAGCCACGGTGCTATCATGGTGGCTCATTGACCAAAAAATATATATATTTTTTTGTTTTATTTGTTTAATGAAACGTACCAAGAATACACGGAAAAAAAGATAAGCATGCAAAACATACGCCTCGCCCCTGGTTTTCAACTTTACAGAGATAGAGCACGTTGCAAATATGATATAGAATAACCGCCGTTGAGGATAGCTTAGACAGATACCGTAGCTACGCAGAAATAAAGGTAGCTTTGTCGGTGTGAGGAACGAAGGCCGAGTTGGCAAATCGTTTCGCTCAGCTGTTTGCTACTGACCGGCCGTCTTCGTTAATAAATAACGACACGACTTACTAGCACCTGATCTTGGTAACAGTTCTTGCTCAAGTCCTTTCTGTGAATACGGGGCCCGGAGGCCCATAACTAAGTGTTGTTTTTTTGTACTCACTCTAGCAGACTTCTCAGACCGAACTCACAAGCATGGCTTTCAGGAACGAAATTCACAAAGCCCTTCAATCATAAATGTTCTTTATCATTGGCCGGGCGCTTTCAGTAATCAGGGGTGTTAGAAATGGCGATTTCTTTAAGTTGAATGAAGCACGAATGATCGAGAAAAACAATAATGGAATACTAAAAGTAACGTTCAATCGAATATTACGTATTCCGTATTTCTAAAAAAAATATCGGAAGTATATGTTCCTTTAAGTCTGTATGGCAACAAAAGGCTCGTCGACGTTATTTGATGCTCCTTATGTCGTTAACAACTGGATGACGTATCAAATGAGAAGCTTATAAATGACAAACAAACCAAAGTACAATCGTAGTTTTTGCACAGTGACAATAAAGGTAATTAAAGAAAAATAAATAGCATGGCCAGAGGCATGCGCATATATGGTAGTCTCTTTGAAAGAGAAACACTACACATCGTTTTAAAGGAACACAAAATGATGATATTGGCCAAATAACCACTTGTTTTGTCTAAATAGCGACCGCAAATTCGTATGATGCCTAAAGGCACGCTAAATTAATGGCTGGTAAGTCTCGTGCATGAGTGACCTTCTCCGTGTTGGTTCAGGACCTGTATGGCTGCGAAACAAAAATTCTGCACTAAAATTATGCGGAGGAGTATCCATCTGCCTTACCAATATTGTCCCTGAAGGCTGCAAGAATTGTTGTTTCCTATAGCATTCGCGCAAACTAAATATCAGACAATTTCGAATAATAATAAGTATTCGAATCAAATTCTAATCCAATAGCGAAGTCTATGGGATTCGTATTTGAAATTTCCGATTATTCGCACAGGAAATTTGCTAACATCTGCCTTTAAAAACAGTCATAACATAAGAACTCATTTCAATACTCAGCATCCTCCTTCCTGGCTGCATTATGTTTAGCGTTCGAAGCAGTGAAAATCAAGGCTACAAAAATCCACTACTGTCCCCGGTGTTGACTGAACGCGCTCGATACACTTTGCAGAACACCGTGATCGTTACCAAACACGAACCCCCCCCTCCCCCCTCCCCCCCAAGTACGAGCGCTCATCGAGTGCACCATCGCTATCTCTACTGCTTGGCATTCGGCCTTCACAAGTGAATCTTCCGCACCTCGTTCTCCAATGGGACGGCGCCCCGCTTTCAATCGAACGGAAGACACCCTGCGATGTCGAGGCCTTCTCGCTGGGTTCTCGGGAGAGCGCGTGAACCTGCTACCGTGACATAGACTTTCTTCCACAATTAATAAAGGTGGTGATAGCGGACAGTCATCGCCTCAAGCTGACCTCATCAGCCGCCGATAAACAGAAAGCACACTCGACCCGCCTTGTAACATGGTGTATTTAGGACTATTCTCCAGCAGCACATCCTGAGGTACCGGTAACGTAAACCCTTCTGCCATTTACCATCGCTCCTGTTTCGACTATAACTGGCAAGCCGGTCACGGTAACAGCACAAAGGTTAAGGCGTATTGCTTCTGGGCACAAGGTAGCGGACTCGACTCCCGGCCGCTGCGGCAGCACTTCGGTGGGAGGGACATGCCTAAACGTGTGTGTACGTATGGTTTATGTGCGCGTTAAAGAACCCGAGGTGATCAGAATTAATGCGGAGCACTCAACCACACGGCGTATTTCAAGCCCCAGAGTTGCTTTGGGAAGTTAAATCCATGGATTAACCAATTAATCGTGAACAGGCTCACACAGGTTAAGGAATAACGCAACAGATCACAATTACTGGTGTTATTGATTACAATTAGCAGTTACTGCCCCATAAGCATAACTGAACGATTAGTAAAAAGGTAATCGATTACTTTAACGTCACTTTCCTCCCTACATTTGTTAACATTGCCCAAAAACAGTTAATAGAAAGAGCTGGAAGGGCTCTTCCGGGCTGTCAACTGCAGCCCTTCACATATTGTCTGCACTATCAGTTGCTTTTCAAACATTTTTTTTGTAAATATTCCCTTGCTTTTTTTTTAATATCAGTTGCTTTTCAAACATTTTTTTGTAAATATTCCCTCGTTTTCTTTTAAAAAACACCTGCAGCGACATTGAAAACACGCTCGATATGAGTGCTGGAGACAAGGGCTCTGCTGTAGCCTATGAAGGCTGTGCGCGCTGGACGGTGGTTACTCATTGCCGCGATGCCCATGTCTGGGTCCTCTGTGAAGCGCAGCGCTCCGTGGCTAGCAGAAGGCACGCCCTTATCCACCCCGGACGCTTCTCCCTTGAATGAACCCTCTGCGGTGCGCTCAGAAATGACTTTCACCATATCCTTTACATTTGCTCTGAGCTCCAGCCACCCTACGAATGGCAACTCACCGACATAGAGCGATGGAGATCGGGGTGTCCAGCTCAAACCCGACTGCACAAAAGCATCAGTAAGCTGGGCTCTAAGAGTCGCTGAGAGCCACTAGCTCTCCGCCGGCCTGCGCGAGCCGACCCATCAGTGGGCTGCAATCATAGGGCTCAAGAATTAGTAAATGTTTTCACGACCACCCGACGGGGCCAGGGAAAAACTAAAAAAAAATCCGTACATATCCCATTCTCTGGCATCAGCGTCCGACGTGTTCATCGCTATCTGCCCAACGAAGCTCCCTTTATATTTGTCGGTCTGCACCTAGCGGACCTCCTTCCGGCGTCTTTCACTCGTTAGCCATTTAGACTTGGACTAATTGTATGGGGTACCAGCAACGTTCACATTTCTTGAACAGATGGTGAAATATTCAATGTAATTTAATATATCGCGGCATTTTGTTCAGCTCTAAAAATATGCTCATGTGTTGCAATTGCAAAAGTAAGCGTACATTGGTCCCGTATATATCATAAAGATAGAAACTTGAGGCTTTAACGACCGAGAACTTCTGCCTGTGTCGAAGACGTGATAGCGAAGAAGAACTGGGTAGTAGCTCTTCCCACTTATAGAGGCTTCTTAAGTGTACTTCCCGGAGAGGGAGGGTGATTTATCATACTGAAAAAGCTGTGAGGTTAGACTCCCAAGAGAGGCGCACAAATATGCAATCCTAGCATGTTCAGGGGAACGAAGCGTAGCTGGAGGACGCTCATTGTAAAAAGGTGTGGCTCAGGAGCGTGTTTTCATCCTTTGATTCCTTCAGACACTGTATTTCCCGATAAATTTAGGTACTCAAAGCTGTTCGGCCTGTGATTGCTTGTTGCATGTAATTACATCTAATTGGGGACTGAAAAAATTAACTGGATTACAGCGAGCGTTACCATCCAAACAACGTAATCGATAACTTACAAAAATACAAAATAAAGTAATTATTTACATGTCATTCGTTACGTACTAGTCTGATCATAACTGACAAGTCGCGATTATAGTGTCGTTCTAGAGCACTGAGAGCTCTTCGCAATGCCGCCCTGAAAGATTCGGAAGCCCGGTGGAAAGAAATGACTGGCGTAAATGAAAACATGAAAAAGCGATGCAGATGCTGTTATTTTAACTCTTTTCGAACCAAAGTTATACTGTGGGACGCAATGTGGAACGACTGATTATAACTTTATTAAGGGCGACAGTATTTATGTTAGTGTGTTCTTACTTTTTTTCCCCTCGTCGTTGAGAAAATGAGAGATATAACATCGCTAGAGGCAGCGAAAATACTACTACATGTGTTCAAAGTGCTCACTGTTTTAAATACGTTTCGATGGCTTTACACCGCCTATTATTAACTCCTCTGAGTAGCCTGATAGCTGCGAAAAATTACTGTTTCCTGTGGCATAAACCTCTAATACTAATTTGTCTTCACTCGGAGCATTCCGAAGCTATGGGGCAAATGTATGTTGTCACTCCTAATTTGTTCGCAAGAGAAAGTGCCCGCTAACCGTGTTGGACGTACAATTCGCGAAGCCCCCCAGCCAACGGCAACGAGAACTGCTGAATGAAATGCTTTGTTAATTCGGCCGCCGATATCCACCATGCCGCGTACTGCGAAGATTCAGAATCATCCATGGGATTGACAATGGATAATATATTACCGAATATCAACATGTTGGTTTAAAATTTCGAGTGAGCAAACCAAGTATGTGTACCACGACGATTAACTTTGGTAAATGGGCAAGGGCACTAGGGAACGCGTGCAAAAAGCGACACGAAAGGCCGCGTTGACAGCATACTCAAGTGTAGGGTAACAAAGCACGCGAAAAATTGTTGCCAGATAAGAGCGAGCAGAGATATGAGCGAGCAAACACTCGTCACGCAAAAGGATATTCATATTATCCAAGTGAGGGTAAATACGCACTTTAAACACGACACACATGAAGCCCAATAACACGTGTTTGAATTTCCAGACGTAATTGGCGACAGTGTGACGCCCTGTTCATGCTAAACCGTGGTTCGGCGCACGTTCTTTTCCAGAGTAGAGGAACTTGTATACCGACTAACTAAGTATACCCTGCTGTGGGAGTGTTCGTTGCTGAACTAGTTGATACATATTTCTAATTTTAACATATAACAGAGCCAGGAAACGGGACAAGAATGTGAGACATACAATAACCGTTTCCAGGCGCTGTTTTTCTTTTTAATTTATAAATGCCCTGCCCCTTATGATACTTTGTCAGCGACAGTTTTACCTCCTCCAGTGAAGCCGTCTTGCGTGAGCAAACACTTTCGTAGAGCGCTGTCAGTATTAGCACAGCTTACTTGAAAGCTTCCACCATACTTTCACGGGGCGCACAATACTAGCGGTTCGTTTAACTGCACGAACGAACGACTGATCGCCCTCAATGAATGGCTACTATTAGAGCGTTTAGCATTCTTAGCCTATACTTCGCACACTTTGCGTGCGGCTACTGCCCGCTACCTAGCCCCTTAAATTTCACTTTTCCTCTCCAGGAATAAAAATAAATTACATCTCCGATGCTCGTTTTCGCACCCGGTTTCCGTAGTCACAGTGTAGCGGCCCTGCCTCGGCGCAGAAGGCCGACCCTCTATCCACATCCCGGACTTACGCCTGGATATACCACTTAACTGCCTTTAATACTTCGCTACCAAGCATCCTCTGAAAAAAAAACGACCCAAATATAGCGATTGTTTTTGTTTGCTCAAACAAACACATACGCAAAGAAAGAGTCAGAATTTACCACTGAACGTGTTTATTTTAAGAGAAGGTTGTAGAAAAAAGTTTTCAAAGGAAATTGAATGTTTGTTTAACTGCAGCGTTAATAACGTGTTCACCACCGGGCTTCAAAATTCTAATGCTAGCTGAAAAGTTTGCGCAGATCCCACGCACTGTATGGGAACTGCTGTGACGAGAAGCGTTCTGCAGGTACTTGGCTATCTAGCAGTGTTTGAGGTTCCGCAATACGACACCAGCTGGACGCACATGTTTCTGTAAATTGAGAGGTTGTGTCTGTGGATCGCGAGTGTAACGTAACCAGCAGCAGGCAGCCGCGTGCAGCAGCTCTGTGCTCCTCGCTGTGCCAGCGCTCTGGCTGCCCGCTGCTCGCTGACGTAAGCACAACGTCACCTCGAGGGTCCAGGCCTTGCGCTCGCTGCAGCTTCCCAGTTTCGGTTTCGCGCGCTCTAATAGCAGAAATCAGTAGTGCCACAGTTCTGCGGGTAACCGCATTTTTCCAGATCCAAAAGTTTATAGATCTTGTACGGAGAACTCGCTTCAATATCGCAATTACGATGAGTATGGTGAAATTGAAATTTTAAAAGTTATTTATGGGTTTCTGTTAATGAGATACTAATTACCACGTATCCTACGTCACGCCCTGGTCGCCACCACTGACGCCTTTTCTCCGAAAGAACCGTCCTTTTATTTCAAAGAAGATATATTGTTAAATATTACTTAAGTCCTTCGTAGAAACACCCGGTATATATTGTTTGTGTGGCGTCCCCAGTCATGCAACATCTAAATATGACTGAACTCGAACTCATATGTGCGGTGAAGCCGAACTTGTGTTTGCAGGTTTCTCCACCGAACACCTATAATACTTAGAGAAGGGAAGCTGTACGTTTCACAGTGCAACGGAAATAAAGAGTAGCGGTGGTGTCGGCAAATGGAGTATACGACCAAGAGATGACGCTGGCCAAATCAAAACTAATATCATGATGATTTCGTAGTGAGCGATAAGGCGGCTGCCGTAGAGGCTGGTGGGGCTGGTCACGCTGCTGGCTCGTTGGTTTGGGGCGTTTTGTTACCGCTGTCGGGGTGGTATTCGTGTGTATGGTATGTGAACATGACTACAGATGTGTTTATTATGTCGCCAGGTGACCAAGATGCCTCAACTGGCAAGAGAGAAAGAGAGAGAGAGATGAAGAGGAAGGGCATGGAGGTTAACTAGATATTAGTCTCCAGTTTGCTACCCTACACTGGGGTTGGGAGAAAGGGATTAGAAAGAGGACAGAGAGGAAAGGCTTAGAAAAGCACTTTAAACAAGTAAGTTTACATTGCAATGGTTAATGAAGCAGTACGTGCCCACAATTTTCCCACAGGTCAGGTGGACTTAATGCGGTGAGTCACTGAGTTTACAAAATACAGGAACAGAGATAGCTATCTATTAAATGGGATAGGGAGCTAGAATTAAGCCGAGCTTTCTCTTCCTGTTAGGCGTGCCACTCAAACAGCAAAAGCGAAGCTTCAGACAACGATATTTATGCTTGGCTACACTCATACTGTAGCTGCGTACAGAACTTCTCGACATGTTTCACACTATACGTATATTGTCTACGTTCGACGATTTCAGCTAGATTTTAAAATATAAACATAAGAAGTGCTCGGCAACGATATAGCGTCAGCAAAATACGCTCGGGCTGCAATGTCCCATTCGTTTCATGACACATTAGTGAGAGGCACGTAGTGTAGGAAAAAAACGTTATGCTGAATTTACAGCATATATTGTCTGCTCTTAATATTTCTGCTGCACATTTAGTGTTCGGGTGCGGAAGTACAGGCTTTGACACAAGCAGAGTACTGAGAGGAAAGCAAGGAACGTTATGTAGACAACAGTGCTTACAAGGACTTCTGTATATATTGTGTGAAGAAACAATATACTCTAACTAATCAAATAAGCAGGGCCAATAAGTACTCACAGATCCTTCGAAAATGCAATTTATGGTTTCATGTTGAGAAAAAAATGTCGCTTTATGCATTCAGACATGGCAAAGAAGTTCCAAGGAGATGAACACTTCTACTGAGTAACAACACTACGGATTGGCTGAATATTAAGCCAAGCTTACTCCGAGTATAAGCCAAAATATTTTTGGCAACACACTGTGCTCAGATTTTTCATCCGCTATTTTGAAGAGAAAGAAATTGTTTTCAGGGATTTGTCATGTTTGCGAAATGTGGAGTAGGCGGGTTGTGCGAGCTTGCCTTTTCTAGCAATCTGTCAGCTAACTGTACAGGGCTAGACTAGTTATTGATGTCATGCTAACTGTTAATGAACCATGGAAGAGTGACTGCCACATATTGTCAGCATGTAGTATAATTTCTTCAAAGTTGCGTTGAGCGCTTCTGATCGTCAAATTTTTTTTTACATTTTCATGTAACAAATTACCGCGGTAAGGGAGCATGTGATACTTGGTGGTATTGCCCGCCAAGCTTATTTGCAAAGAGCAGATGACAGAGTTTGTGTATTAGCAAGTATGAGCTTGCTACCTTCTTTCTGTTCTGGTCGTCATGATTGTAATGACTAGTTAAAGACACAAGTTGGGACTCAACATGTTACTCCTTCGTTTGTCATAAAACGGCATTAAAACCAAGTAAGCTTGCATGTCAAATTTTAGCATTCCTGCTCAGTATGATACAAAACTGCAGACTGATGCGTTCCTGAGAGGACTCACACCTCTCTACCTGGTAAACTTACAAACATTTCTTGGTGAGGCACATAGTTCAAAGGACCTGTCGTCATTATGATGACCGTTCAGCTTCTTATGGCTTCGCGTGGGCAGCTTGCAGGCCAATAATCTCTGGTTGTTCTGTTTTCCTGAAAAGAGAAATGATTAAGCCATGACAATCATGCAAGCAAAAATATTGAAACGAAAGTAAGCTCAATAAATGAACTAATCACGGTTGTAGGTGAACTGTTCAGAAACGTACCTTGCGAGGGTACTGGCCCTTGATGTTATTTCCAATGGTGACACATCCATTGGTGACTTGTACGTCCAGAGGATATGGAGTCCAGAGGAGGGAATAAATGTGAGCAGCGTCTTGGAGGCTGGTATGACGCTCCATGACAGAAAAGCACACACATGCACAACAGTGTCTTGCGTGTGCATTTCTTTCAATGGTGCCCTTTTTTGGGCTGTGCTTAGTGAGGCCTCAATTAAACAATTGTTTCTGCCAGACACTAGCAATAAACACAGTCATTCTATTTTGTCTCAAATGCAATTAATCTAATTGTATCACCGGAAGTACATTTACCACTAATGTACAGTGAATATGTCGCAGTGTACCATTTATGCAGAAACAGCCAAAACTGATTATTTATGCTATACTCCATTTAGGAATATTATCAACGTGACAAAAAGAGCAAGAGACTCGTTTGAATTTTCCTTTGAAGAGCAGTAACTTTATAATTATAATTATTTTTAACTTTTAGGTAACGACTACAGGAATCTGATTTATCCCCCTCGCAAGCAAAAAAATTAAAAGTTGAAAATGCGAAGCACTGCCTTTTTAACTCACTGGTGCACATGCCGAGAGGCTGCAGAGTTAATCCACACTTTCGTGGTGATCTCAAAGCAGTTTCAGCTCGGTTGCAGCTATGAATTTGCGCGCTTATTACCACATTTTTTTAAGCAACACGTTAATACGGCCACACGCGGCATATCACTAACGACGGAAGCCGCGCACCCGTTATGCTAGAGAAATTTATTTATTTATTTATTTATTTATTTATTTATTTATTTATTTATTTATTTATTTATTTATTTATTTATTTATTTATTTCACGATACTTTCAATACCGATAGGGATTATTACAAGAGTTGGCACATTATCATAAAAAAGTACAATATGATCAAGATAAAACTGAATAAACAACAAGTTAGCATAGAAAAACATGAAGAGAGGGGGTTTCTCATGAAGAGAGGTGCTTCTCATGACATGAAGAGAGGTGCTTCTCGTGACATGAAGAGAGGTGCTTCTCATGACATAGAAAAACATGACACTTACATTCACTGAATAACACATCGGTCTCCGCAGAACTGCTCTTGCAAAAAAAAAAAAACTAAGTTGTGAACGCGACTGTTTCTTTTAAATGCTTTCTAAATGTTTCTAAAGTGGACTGGGCAGTAATAGCAGGGTTTAAGCAGTTCCACTCTCACACAGCTCGCGGAAAGAATGAAAAGAGAAAAGTATTGGGGGGTTGTTACAAAGAAATTATTCTAGCGTGAAAGCGTGCTATGTCGAGCCGGTCTGGTGTGTTTGTACTTTACAAAGGCGGCGGGATCCAACTTCGGCGCACTGTGTAATACTAAGTATAGGAACTTTAATCGCTGAACCTTAGCTTGAATTTTGAGTGTAGCGAGGCCTGCGCGAGAAAGAAGTTTTGTTGGTGAATCTGTGCGTTTAAAACGATTATAGATAAATCGGGCAGCTTTTCTTTGTCTGCGTTCGAGCTTATGAATGTTGTTTTTGGTATGTGGAAATCATTTTATGTTGGCATGTTCGAGTGCTGCTTTGATAAGGCTGACGTAAGCAAGCTGCTTTGTATGGCTGGTGGAATGCGATAAGATGCGTTTCAGGTAGAACAGTTTGTTTAGAGCTTTTTCAGCTACGTACTGTATGCGCAGTCCAGCTGGGGTTAGGTGGGATGCTTATGCCTATTTGTACTGGGTGCCGCTTTGGAGAACAGTGCCGTTGAAACCGCACAGGAACTACAGACTTGCTTTTTTGTTTGTGACGGACATGCAGACAGTTTTGTCGGAATTTATCACCATTTGCCAGTCTTCAGACCACTGCATTACGTTATGTAGAGAATCGTTCAGTTTTGCTTGATCTTTGTGGTTACTCACAGTATGATAAAGAATGCAATTGTCTGCAAATAGGCGAATGGTGACGTCGACTTGGTTTGTTATATCATCTATGTACAATAAGAACAGAAGTGGGGCCTGAACAGAGCCCTGGGGAACGCCGGACAAACAGGGACAGCATCAGAAAGGTGATCATTGTATTAACGCGATAGCGTTAAGGAGCCCGTGTCGCAGAAAAGCCGGTGTCGTCGGCGTCGGTGTCGGCGTCAGCGGCGTTGGCCGTGAGGGATAAATACTAGAAGGCACTTCATAAATAAAAAAACATCTTGCAAGATGGGCTGGTGTGAATCGAACCTGGGCCTCCGAAATGTGAGACGGAGACGCTACCACTCAGCCACGAGTTCGATCGTTCAAAGCGGGACAAAATCGCCTCTAGTGAATGCTGTGTTGCCTTAGAAACGTGTCTTAGAAAGTTATACTGCGGTGTATATCAGTAATTATGACCATGTAAATTACAGAAGTCGCAGTTTCACGAGTAGCGAAGTACGTTTCCGCTGCATTCCTTCTGCGCTATGCGCACACGCAGAGCCATCTTGCGGCAAACACAGAAGACCCTCTCCTCGTAATTTACGGCGCTGCCCCGACACGTGGCGCGCCACTCGCCCCATGATCGCGTCCGCCTTCATGGCGCGTCGCGGCCCGGCTGTTTGGCTCGCGTATATCGCGACGTTTGGCACGGGGTGCGATAACGCTATCATGTTCCAATCTTGAAGGCGAAGCTTAAGCGTCCTACAATTTTTCTACGTATTGAGAGCGGTTTGACAGAAAGTCGTTGATCCTACGAACAAGAGGGCCGTTACCAAGCAGGCGTTTAAGTTTGTGAAGCGATTTAAGATGGGAAACACGATCAAACGCTTTACAGGAATCCATAAAGATTATGTCCGCCTGTAGTTGCTCATTAATGTATATTTCAGTTAAGTCGTGAAGGGTTTCCACGAGTTGGGTGACTGTTCATAAACAGTTCAGAAAACCGTGCTGGTTTTAATGGATTAAATTATTTGATTTCGTGACTTATGTCAAGTGTTTCAATATTACGTGCTCTAGTATTTTTCAGCATGCGCATGTTAAAGAAATTAACCGGTGGTTAGACAGGCAAGATGTGTCACCTGATTTCGGTATGGGAATTATTTTTGCAACCTTCCACTCTGCAGGAAGGCGGTTCTCACAGAGTGACTTAAGAAAATTAAATGAAGAAACTTGGTTACTGGTTCTGCGTACCTTTTCGAGAAACTGCTCGGGATTTGATCTGGACCATTGCTTTTCCTTTCATCTAAATTCAACAAGAGAGGTAATATGATATCTAACGCAGCTGCGAATTGGGCGCACAATAACGCAGAAACAACTAATCTTCCGCTATTGGGTAGTAAAGTCCGTCTGATCCTGAGACAGATTTCCTGTCGTCTCCGCAAAACTACTTGGTTTGACCAGCAATCTAAGAGCTCGGAGTTATACTTTATAGACCCATGTACAAACCTATCAATGCCGGAAAATCTAAGACAACACATAAAATTTGAAATATTGGTTCATCGTCTGCGGCTTGGTACTGCATTTACGAGACACTTCTTATATAGGATAAAACTTGCCTCTAGTCCGCAGTGTTCTTGTGGCCATCTAGACGATGTGTATCATCTCCTCCTCAAGTGCACTACATACAATCCACAACGAAGGGTATTGCAAGCAAATTGGTTGCTTTTAGACAGAAGATCATTCACTCTAAAAAAGATACTTGGTCCATGGCTAACTGCGCGCCTTCAAAAAAGAGCACTTATTGTTTTGAAAAAGTTTTTCGAGGGCACCAACTTTTGGGGGAAATATAATGTTTCAGGGGATCCTAGTAGGATAAAGGAGTGATATGGGTGTTGTTCTGGGTTAAAGATTGATTTATGTGGTGATCGTGATTTTTACGTACTGTGTGATTGTGTTCTGTGCTTGCAGTCTAATTACATGTGTTGTGTGTTTGGCTATTCAAAATATCTGTCTTTATGTATTCCATCGTGTACTGAACTCGTGCACAAAACTTTGCGATTCATGTACTGTTAGACTGCATAATTTTTATTCATCTGGTGTACTAATGAGTGCCATATTTTGTGTCATTATTCTCCCTTTTTACGCAAATTTGTTTCCTTTGCTAAGTAACATGGAGTAGCCGGTGCCATCATAAGGACGCCAACCTCTCCTAAGATTCATTCCAATAAAGAAAGGCGAGCGAGATGAGCCTAATCATGTCCAGACGTGCAACCAATACTCGGGTACAAACATTCGTCGGGCGTGGTACACCGTAGGCCTAGGAGGTGGTCTTCCCTCGCTAGCGACATGCACGGCGTACTGAAAGCGGGACGCTCCAACATCAGGTGCTGAAGTGTATCGCCGCAACCGCAACACGTATACGATGGACTGGCTACATCTCCTTGTCTGTATAAACGTTCGTACATGTTCACACAGCCAACCCTTAGGTTGAGTAGTTGCGGTGATCCGGTGATTCCTACGTTGATCGATTCCGGTGATCCCTTCGTATGAAGGTAGCCATTGGGCAACGACAGTTATCCCACGTGATGAAATTTTCTTTGCAGAGTCAGTTATGCTGCGCACAACTGGATAATCAATCTGACTGCGTTGTAACCTGCTAAGGACAGTGAAGGAGTCCGTAAAGGTGGTAATCTTCTGGGCGGGTAATTCCTCTTGCCCGTATTGCACTACGAGATTAATCGCTTTTAGCTCCGCACTTGTTGACGAGGCTCGATGGGGTATATGAAACATGTCGTACTTCAGTTGAAGGGCAGTAAAAAGCTCCAGAGGCACCTTGACTATCGCTGTGTACGGATGCATCTATGAATACTTGAAGGTAATCTGGAAATTTTTCGAACATATGCGACTGAGCCAAAACAAAGAAATACTTCCGAAACAGGTATATCAGAGTTTTTTTGGTATGCAGGGATTGTGAGGTAAATAGGGAACACGTATTTGGTGATATCCTTCGGAGGCGGAGGCGTTACTTAATCAGCATGTTAAGAAATGGCAGCAATGTTCATAAATAATGCCGCCATTTTTTTCTCGACGTTTGAAACAAATGTTTTCTCTCTCTTTCAGTCTATATCTCCCTCCCCACACCCCATGTGAGAAAATGGGTGGTGAATAAGACGATCAAGGAGCGAGTGACCATTCGATGTGGGCTGCAGACGCTCAGTATGATGTAAACCTCTTTGGTTCGCTTGCAGCCTCAGGGGTAACTGATGCGCTTCAATGAGTAATGCAACAGATTGCGCCTAACGAGGTAATCCAAGCATTAGTAGAAAGGCAACGCGATGATTTCGTTACATTTGGGCCATCAAACTAGGCGGTACGTTCGGGATTGGTGGCACATACATCATGCCTGAGAGTACAGATGACTGATACACCTGCAGAGCCGTTGTTTGGTCGCAGTCAGCACCTCTGGCAGTTAAGGCGGCCACATACTTAAGGAGAGATTGCGATTTCTGCCGTACAAATTTAACGGCTGCACGCGAAGAGATGCGATCATACACAATTAAGCTAAAATAATGATGTTGTCGCACCCCGCTTATCGACGTTTTGTCAATGTACAGTCGGCTCATTGTTCGACGACCGCGTTATTTATAATGATATGCTATTGCAATCGACTTAGCAAGTGATATGTGCCGACCAATTTTGAACAAGTACTCCGAAGTCGCGTTCAGAGCTCTTTCCACGCTTGCACAAAGCCGCGGACCAAGTTGCGAAGAGCCGCCTGTCCACAGTGCAATGTCATTTGCATAGACAGCTATGCTCAGAGGGAAGTTATTGTCTCGAGGCAAGATACTTGGAAGCGCGGCGAGTAATGTGTTAAACAGAATCGGCCATAAAACGCTGCCCTGTGCGATTGAGCAAAAACAAAAAAATACTGCCGACACAGGTATATCGGACATCTTTTTTTTATGTCAGGAATTGTGAGCTAAATAGGGAATACGTATTTGGTGATATCCTTCGGAGGCGGAGGCCTTACTGAATCGGCATATTAAGAAATGGCAGCAATGTTCATAAGTAATGGCGGCATTGCTTTCTCGACGGTTGAAACAAATGCTTTCTCTCTCTTTCAGTCTATCTCTCTCTCTCCACCCCCCATGTGAGAAAACAGGCGGTGAATAAGACGATCAAGGAGCGAGTGACCATTCGATGTGGGCTGCAGACACTCAGTATGATGTAGACCTCTCTGATCTGCTTGCAGCCTCAGGGGTAACTGATGCGCTTCAATGAGTAATTCAACAGATTGCGCCTGACGAGGCAATCCAAGCATTAGTAGAAAGGCAACGCGATGATTTCGTTCCATTTGGACCATCAAACTAGGCGGTACGTTCAGGATTGGTGGCACATACATCATGCCTGAGAGTACAGATGACTGGTGAATCCCGCGCTTCATAGTGCGGGATTGACCTGTTATTCCTCCGGCACGCGCTTCCATCCGGCGCTCTGATAGAATGTTGTGCTCAAAACGGAGCAGACGACCCGAAATTGCCGCTATTTCAAGAACGAAATTAATCACCTTATGCGAAAGCGAGTTGAAAGCTTGCTGTATGTCTAGGAGGAGCACGTTGGCGGAGTGCTTGTTTCCTCTAGCAAATTCCAGCGCTGAGACACGGTAGGAAACGCTATCCAGAGCTGAATGGCGATGACTAAAGCCACTCATGACGTCAGAGAAAAATTCTGCTTCTCTAGCCTGACATCTAGACGAAACAGGGCCATTCAGTCCATTAACTTGATGGCATTAAGTTAGGGATAATGGCCGGTAGGACTTGTAATGCCTTGAAGAGCGCCTGGGCTTTGAAATTAGTATTAGCGCGGACAATTTCCATTCAGCGGAGATTACACCGGTTTTCTATACTTCAATATACTCGTCCAACATACGGTCATGAAAACTTTTCTTAATGTTCCGCAATGCTTGATACGTCACACCATCTTCACCTGGGACAGTGCGGCGTTCAGAGAGGCCGAGCGCGTATCGCAGCTCCTCAAGAGTGAAATCTGCTTCGTCAATCTGGCAGGCTGGACCGCATGAAGCTGTTATAGTACTCTGACTCGTCAAAGAAGAAAGGTCGCCATTTGTGGTTTCACTTGGTACAGGATAGACGAAAAAGTCTGCAAGGGCCTCCGCTAGAATTTGTGGCGGCTGGCCATTTGTTTTCATAACCCATATAAAGTGTTTAGAACATTATCAAATATATACCTTCATGAGAAGAACTGTACGTGCTGTTCATGTCCACTTTTGGAACTTAAATCCAATTTTAAATATCTTGGTATAACATTCGACGACACACTGTCGTGGAGCTTACATATTGCCGAGTTAGCCAAACGCCTACGCCTAATCTGTGTTTATATATATATATATATATCTATCTATCTATATATATATATATATATATATATATATATATATATATATATATGCTCTACGATCTATTTGTGATGTATCGTTTAGAAAAATGGTATATAAGGGAGTGGGAGAGTCTATATTGCGATACGGAGTAACAATTTACGGAACCGCATCTTTATATAAATTAAACACTAAGCCGCATAGTGCCCAGGATTGCAACCAATCTAACTATCATGATGAGTCAGCCAGAGACAGTATGGAATATTTGAACATGGTACCTGTACACACGCAATTTATCTTTGACAGATTTTACAAGCATTTCTTTCACAGCTCCTTTAAAAGTTCGAGGACGCTTAAGCTTCGCCTTCAAGAGTGGAACGCGACAGCGTTCCCGTCGACCCGCCAAGGGGTGTAAGACAATGCTACGGCGCACCGATCACTTACGAGCCACCCGCATCAGACTTTGCACCCATCAATCACGCGGTGAGCGTCGAGCAACGCAGCTTTCTGCGCGGCAACGAAACGTGCGCCTGAGCAAGTGGAACGAACCGAAGAACTCGGTGTCTCGGAGGGGGAAACGATCTCCGCGAGCCAAACGTGACAGCCGGGCCGCGACGCGCCTCGCACCGGTCCTCGCACAGCCCCAATGCGCGCGTGGCGCGCCACCTGTCGGGGCAGCGCCGTACATTGCGAGGAGGGGGTCTTCTGTGTTTGCCGCAAAATGGCTCTGCCTGTGCGGAAAGCACAGAAGAAATGTAGCATAAACGTACTTCGTTACGCGTTTAACTGCGACTTCTGTAATTAACACGCTCATAATTACCTATATACACAGCAGTATAGCTTTCTACGGAAAGTTTGTAAGGCAACACCGCATTCACTAGAGGCGTTTTCGTCACACTTTGAACGATCGAACTCATGGCTGAGTGGTAGCGTCTCCGTCTCACACTCCGGAGACCCAGGTTCGATTTCCACCCAACCTATCTTGCAAGTTGTTTTTATTTGTGAATTGCCTTCGGGGATTTTTCGCTCACGGCCAACGCCACCGACGCCGACGACACGGTCTTTTCTGCGACACGAGCTCCTTAACGCTGTCGCGATAAAATATGTAACATGAAAGGTAACATTTTCCGTTGTTCGGAAAAGTATGTCATACCCCGCATCTTCACCACTTATGGCAAAAGAACCCGCACCTACTATGTTCCTTATTACTTTAATAAAATACGAACCCTCCAGAGCATTATCGGATTAAAAGACCTTAAGAAGTTCGTTCGACCTTGGTTGAACAATAATATAGATTGAGGTAACTTACTGTTTGCCATGTTCTTACTGTTTTCATTTCGTGTACGAAAGTGTGCACGGTGGAAAATTTTCTATCATTTGTTCTGTTGGTTCTTGTTTGTTTGTTTGTCCTTACGTCGCAAAAGCAGTTGCTGAGTATTCGGTTGACTTTATTTTCTCTTCTTTACAACTATGATTTATTCGCTGTTGTTCCATGTGCTTAACCTGGCTTGCCCAGCTCAGCACACAAGCGGCAACGTTTGTGCAGGCTGCAACACGCTGTATGAATCGAAGTGAATAAACTAAATAATAATAATAATAATTATTATTATTATTATTATTATTATTATTATTATTATTATTATTATTATTATTATTATTATTATTATTCGCAATGCAGAATACAGCCGTAAGATTCTTGCAGATTTCGGGAGTGCGGAGAGCCTTTAGTAGGCGCCATACACTCTCAAGACAATTTCCAGTAGGCAGCGAACTACATAAGGCTTGCCCAGTTCTCGCGACGAAGCTGTTTTGTATGCCACCGTATGGTTACATCAAGGCGATTATACATGGGCCAGTCGGTGAGTCGCTTAGAGCCCTGTGCCCGCATATAAGCGCGGCGCCGACATGCGCAGTGCCCCAAAAGATCGGGGTTTGGTTTGCTGGTAGTCAGTCGTCATTGTACTGTAGCTTCTCGTAAACACTTACTCATCAGTTTGAACAGACTGTCTTGGTACAGGTGCAAATTGTGCTTTTGAGATCAGTTGACGGAACTTGTCCCAATTTATCACTGTACAGACGGCAGTCCAGCAGCCCGCAGTATGTGTTGGTGTTTACCAAATGGGTAGATGATCTGAGCCCCACAATTAAGCTTCGCATGACCAGGCTAAGCACACACTCTCGTTGATATTGTAAGGTCTATAGTGGAATGCTCCTTTCCTCTACCTGGAAATGTAGGTGAACCGTCATTTAGTATTTGCAGACCATTTTTGATAATCATCTCGTTAATTTCTGCCCCACGATTGTCTTGGGGAAGGCTTCACTATCGCGGATGGAGGGTATTAAAATCTCCGCATAACACAAACGATTCACCACACAGAGACATTATGCACTCAAGCAGTGAGGTATCTGAAGAACGTGAGGGCCGGTTGTAAATGCTTGCCGCCGTCGTAGTCGCACCCTTGAGACTTACAGTAACACCTGTACACTAAAATTCATCATTGCAGATGTTGTCTGTGTCAAGAACCACGAAATCCATGTCAGCACCAAGTGTGAACAACATCCACACACTGGAAAGAGCCACAAGTTCAGCGCATCGAGTGTTACTGTGGACACCCACGAAGCCTGGCAGTCGATTTTCAATGTCCCTTACGTTAGTTTCCTAAAGCACTATCACATGTGGTGGAGTCTTCATAGCGATGAGATCAACGTGCCGCTGTCGCAGCGGCCTGACATTTCACTGCAGCACAAAGGGATGAGGCTGCTGACAACTGTTAAGATTGTTGCCGGTAAAACGTCTAGTGAAGGCCGTCAAGGTCTGGAGCGGGGGCCTCCAACAGTTTCTCTGCTGCTAACGCTGCTGGTGTCTGGCGACCTGCGATTAGACATTTGATGATGTTGACAAGCATCTTCAGAAGATTGACAAGTTGCACATCATCGTTGGCTAAGACCGGTTCAGGTACTGTGTTTGCAGTGTTGGCAGCGCTGGCCACGATGACTCCGAGGGGTAGAAGGTCCGCCTCTCTTGCTTTTCGATGCTTTGTGCCTTGGACATTCTTCGAACGCGCTACTTTTCTAGTCGCTGGACCAGTACTTCGGCGACGCGATCTTACATCTCCTACTGTCTTCTTTTTGGGTTTTCTTTTAGTGTCTTTAGTTCATCCTTCAATGAGGAACATCCTTTATTTATTTCGAAATATTCACCATTACACTAAAGGCCTTAAACCTTAGGGAAAGAAGGGAAGGAAAGAGAGAAGTAGAAGACAAGGAGGTTAGGATGTCTTAAAACCTTTATTCAAGTAATAAAGCACGGACTTTAATAACAGAAGTCACATAAAAGTGATGGCCAAATTTTTTTGTAGAAATGACATCGTAACTATATGTCGGTTATCTTTTCGTGTTTACTTCCCCCTTCCCTTCCCCTAGTGCAGGGTAGGAAACCGGAGGCTTTAACTCTGGTTAACCTCCCTGCCTTTCTCTCATTTGCATTTCTCTCTCTCACTCTCTTTCATACAGTGATGTACGTCTATAGATCACATATTTAATCCAATCGAACATTTAATCGAACGCATATAAATGTACGAATTAAGGTGTCCGACCAAAGTACAGTCGCTCCACTTACGCGCTTCAGGCTGTAACGCACTGCGATTGATTTTCATCCTCCGTGGCAAACGCTGGAACATGAGAGTGTGCAGGGCCTGGTTTTACTTCCGACGAAGCCAGCATGTCATCGGTGTAGGAGCGTTACATATTTCAACGACGAGTCTGCCCGGCCCTTGGTGGGAAAAAGGTTAAAACTTCATTTTGCAAGCCAACGGTTTGAGAAACTTGGCACGTGAGCCGCGTCGCGTGGTAGCAATTTACTGATAAAAATGAAGACACGTGCTCTTCTACGTGAAAACTGTTGCAACTCGGGGTTCGAAGACGTGAGATCCTCTTTCCCCGTGGAGGAGTGAGTGAACGTGAGGCTGGGTTCGATATTCAGGACGTTAGACAAACCCGTATATATTTACATACGTACAAGAAAATGCAAAGTAATACAGAAAAGTTGATGATGAAGTGGTAGTCGCTGATCACTCCCGCCAGCCGTAGCTCCTTTTGTGCCTTGCGTGAGCATTGTTTAGTCACTTCCCGCAATCCAGTGCCAGGGGGCAATTAACACCAGGCCTCACAAATCCGGTGTCAGGAGGCCGCTGACATCAGGTCCCACCAATCGGGAGCTAGGTTGTCCTTTTCGCTGACGCCGATCGTACTCTGAGAGGTGATGGCCGGATCATTGCACTGAGCGCGTCTCTGGCTTGGACACGCCAGTTTGTGCTGCTGACAGCTGACAGCCGTATTATTGCTAATTGCTGAAACCTCTCATGAACGAGGTATTCTCGCGCTGGTCATAATTCATCCGTGTCGAGAACCATCTTGACGAGGCCGTCTGCCAGTCCCCCATAATCGTATGAGCCGTGACCGAGGGTCATCGCGGGGTGAACGGCCGTTCACAACAAAATTAATATTAGTTTTGCGCCTGAAAAAGATTATCCAATCATGCCGTAGTTCATTCAAAGTCATATATGCTGAAAACGAATTCTGCAGTGACAGCGGGAGAGAACTTGCTGCGTTTGAGAGGCCACATTCAGGGAAGTCTTCTTTGTAGCTTCAGAAGGTATCAAATCTAAATAAAGGTGTCTTCAGTAATAATGAGTGCTTCTACATTGCTTCTACGTTTTAAAGTTAACTAACTTAGGTTCATGTTTGTAGCGCCGAAACTATTCTATTCAACATTCTGTAGTAGCGTGACCTTCAGTGACCGGCCCTACTGTGTGTGATCTGTACTTTGTTCTACTTTATTCTTTCGATTTGTCCTGTCGCTCTTCCTTTCCTCTTTCCTCCTCTCCTTCCTATCTTCCATTTCTGTGTTGCTGTCACCTCCCTTTTGGAAAGTAGGCAGGCGTGGAGCCCCTTCCGGTGGCAGTTGCCTGCCTGCTCCTCGCTTTCCCTTTCCTGGTAATTGTATATATGTGTTGAAAAGCTAACTACATTAACCTCAACAGTCATGGTGAGATGGATTCTCCCGAGATATTTTAACTTATTTATTTAGTTATTTATTGAGTAATCTATGAATGAGTCGAATGACTTCACGGAAAGGCTTAAAACCACAATGAAAGAAAAAAGAAGTAAGGTCAACTACGTCCACATACTTTTTGCTATCATGTACTGATAAAATGGGATCAACAGAATGAACGAAAAACAAACGAACTGGGCTCACTTCCGGAGCTGTATATTATGTCTAGAAACAGCGATGCGTCCTAGGCCTCTATACATCTACATGCACTGTTAAATGTCACATGCCCTGTGTATATCATTTCATTTATCGTCGCAACCACCTGGTGTGACATGCTCTACGTGACGCCAGGCAAACCTCTCCAGTTTTCATTACAGTACCTCTCTCTTTGAACTAGACCACTCTTAACAAGCACATCGCCGCCACGCGGCTTAGTGTCCAATCGAGTCAAGATCGTCGTGTGTAAACTCTCCCCCTTTACCGAGTGCACGGCTGCCAAACGAACGTGCGTCTGGTTGAACACCCTGCCCTTACTTTATTATTTCTTTCTTCCTCTCTATTTCCGTTTTGTGACGGATACGGTAATATCAAGTCTTAAGCTTACATCGCAGAGCCAAAGCTCGTGAACGCACGACAATGATGGACTGGCTAACGCTGATGGGCAGCCTGCTGGCGGCGTCTCTGCTTTACCTGGTCATGCGGAGTTGGCTACGCGGCAGGAGCATGCCACGTGGCACACGTCTGCCACCAGGTCCGCCCGGTCGACCACTCGTGGGCCACGTGCAGTTCACGCGGAAGGACTTCCACTGCAACCAGGCGATGAAGTGGGCCAAGCAGTACGGACCCGTTTACAGGTGCGCTCGCGTCACTTCCTTAAAAAGGCTACTTTGCGTCGACAGCCCTCCATTATAGTATCGCATGTGCAGCCTCATATATTTTATTGGGATAGTAACTATATATGCCCCCCTTCAAGCGCATTTCCGCCGTCGTTGTCCGCGTCGCCTTCACCGTAGCCATGATGCTGCGTATAAAGTCCAACCGCGATAATATCACCACCGCGCACCACATGCGGTGGTTGCGAGTGAACGCGTACCAGGGCAAGCCGAGGTAGATGGGGGCTCGTCCTCGCGCGCACACGATAGGAGGGCGGGGAGGAAGCGCGGGGTCTTTAATCGTGCGCAAGACGTCGAGGGGAGGGGTAGAGGTCGCTCTACTCTGGCGGCGGCTCAGCCGCAACCACGAGGGCCCAATCTTCAAAGCGATCTGCGATGCGTACCGAGTCTAGGAGCGCAGAAGGCTGATGGCTTCGTGCGCGCTGTATTATCGCCGATTTGTTCACGTTGAAGGAACAGGCAGCATGAAGGTCAATTTCCTGGCTGCTGCTGTTGCTCTTCCTCTCACCTGCGTTTTGACAGTGAGGGTCCGCAGTCATCGAGTGAGATGTGCTCATGTTATCCCGTGCGCGCGTGACATGATGCTTGTTAGTTTAGTTAGTAAGCGAGTGTTTACGAGCTTATACGCCGATATAAAGCTACCATCTTCACTTCGTATAGATCTGTAATAAATTGCTATCACAATAGATACTTCGCTTTCCAGGTGAAACTACGACATGTTTAATAATATCGAGTAAGCGTCGACCACACAGCATGTCAGCCTACTCCTGCTAAGAGGAGTGGCGGGATCAACGATTTCGCGCGCACACGCGCAGAGCTTACTATATCTCGAGCATCGTCTGCTATACGCTGTTCACTTCAGGAGGATAACTCTCGCAGGATACACGCCCTGCGAGAGTTATCTGCCCAGCCCTGTTTACAAAAAAAAAAAAAACGGCGTAAAGTAGAATACATGCATGCCTAAGATGTGTCATCTGCGATGCGCTTACACTTTCGTATAGTGTGGATACGCGCATTCGCCATAGAGCTAAGATTAAAAAAAATGTAGGTAATTTATCAGCACCTGATGTCAATTGCCTGACCGTGAATCGTGAGGCCCCAGAGATAAGAAAAGGAGGGCGTGTGCGCTCCAAAGGGACTAGCGTCGCAAACGATGCTTGTACGCAATGTTGCCGAGCTTGTTGCTTCTCGGCGTTATGAGGTACTGAAATGCCGTGCCGTCGGCAATCACGGGATATTAAAAATCTAGGAGGCTGTAGAATGCGTATCGTTTTTATTTTTTTTTTTTTTCGGTCGTTTTTGACCGTCTGATCACTGCTGGGTCATTCCACGTCAGATGCAGCAGACATTGCCCTCGACGTTGTCAAATATAGCTCTAAAGAGCATGATGTATCTCGCTATAGTGACAAATGCATCCTTAGCGTAGTGACATTCGAAACATTTGTCTTCAGTATCTGGACGCCGCTTTTTTCTCGCGGATGTGTTTTTGTGGATGCGGGCACAAACTACCCGAATCAGTGGACGAATTGTCAGCCGTCGCAGTAGCATAATTGGTACAAGAACGCACGCGTAATGCGGAGGTTGTTGGTTCAGCTCCCATCGGCAGCAAGTTACCTTTTCGTGTACTTTCATTTCCATTTGCTGCATTATTTTCTACTCGTTACAGAATCACAGGTGACAGAATACAATCACTCAAGTACAACGTAGCAGAGGTGTCGTTAAGGAGTAGCGGCTCTTAAAAAAAGGAAAACCTAAGGTTCTGTGCATAAAATTGCTACTGAAATAGGCTTGCCGATTAGCATGTTTTTGTCTCTTTAACAAATGGTGTCACTGACATGCATGCTTTTGGGCACCGCTTCAGTGCACACGTTGACGAACTTGCGCAAGAAGAAAACATGCTGCGAGATTTGAGCGAAATCATGTTAGTGCTAAGCCCAGAACCTTCTGTTGAAGTTGCCAGGTTAAATACACAGAAAGTCACGTCTATACACGCCTAGCATCATGAATCTTCGGGCAAAGAATGCAACGGGTTCATCCTTCGTTGATAATTCGTAAATCTGGCGATATAAATTTGTATTGCTGTCAAGAGCACCGTCTTTGCCTTCTTGCAGAATAAGCACCGGTTCGGCAAACATGGTCATACTGAACGACTTCCCGTCAATAAAAAAGTTTCTCACGAAAAAGGAGGTCCTGTACCGTCCGCAGAACTGGCTTTTCAGGGGAGAAATATATGGAGGTAAGAGTGGCGCCACCTTGCCTTATTATCCTCGCTTCAAATCGAAGCTTTCTTGCGTTCTTGCATTTAGCCCAGTGTCAGTTTACAACCATTTCATGCAGCTATCGACTTGCTGCAAACGCACTTCATTCGGTCCACACATCACGCACCCTTTCGTACCCTTAACTCTCATGAATCTCCAATCAGCTCCGGTCTACTGGGGCATTCCATTGAAGGAGTTGCGCTACATTTGCTCATAGTAAACACGTGATTCGTGAGACATGCCTTTGACAACAAGCGATATGCAGGCGCGAAAAATTGTCAGCAATTGGCAGCGCGGGGTCTTTCTACAGTAACAAGATCAGTCGCATATACTAAATAACTGAGAATACGTGCTTTGTGCAACACTGCAATGCGGAAGACGCTATTGACATCATAAGACGCATACAAACAAGGCTGCAGAAGACCCTTCCTCTCAGTCGTAAATGGCACCCCTTCAGAAGATTCAGACAGCTGCAGAACAAGAACGAAAGAAATGACCCCACACAGAGACAGGTCTTAATATGTAAATAAAGAGACCCGCTATGCACACTGTACAGTGCTCGGCGATCGAAACACGATACTGGATGCGCATGGCTGCCGGCGCTTCTTGCGCCACCGATGGGCACTGGCAGCACCGAGCTGGCGCGTTGTGGCACAAAATGAAAGCGAGAGCCACTGCTACTCATTATGGCTGCAGTTGGTATTCCAACAATCAAACTGCGCTCTTCGATGGCGCGAAAAGAGCCGGACACCGTTTCCATTAATTTTTGTCTAAAATTAAGAAAGCTTTTTTTTAATTGCTTATATGGACAGACATATCGGGGATGTGCTGTGCCTAATCTTTTGCTTAAGTATCTCCTTCCACACCTTTTTACAGTATGCCCCCTAAATTCAGCCTCTGTTGAAGAAGCATCACCCTAGGATTCCCTATGGTACGACAAACACATGACAGAGTTTCCGGTAGTCACGAGAACTCGCCTTGTAAGCGGAAGAGCCAAGCTTACGACCATACCAACTTTATTGCGACCTCAGTAAAACAGGCTTGAATGCAGGAATTCTTGTCCTAACACCAGCAGTACGTTACGCAAGAGAACAAAAAATTTTATGTTGTGTATGGTGATCTTTTTGACCAGGTGTGGCGACGCTGAATGGCGATACCTGGGTGGACAACAGAAGGTTCTGCTTACATGTCTTGCGCGATCTGGGATTCGGCAAGACCTCCATGGAGGAACACGTCAAGGCAAGCACCGAGCATCTTCAAATGAGTTATTCGCGTAGCAATGTATTTGCAGTCTTCAGTGTTAACTACATCGTCATGGCAAAACGAACTTTGGAATTACACGCGGCCCCGATGCGTATAGCAGCTGGTGATAGAGCATGGCAATGTGCATAAGTTGCGCGTTACTGCCCCGTCTCACTTGGCGAGGCAATGGGTACTGCGGAAAGGAATTTAGCTATGACATATTGAGATTAGGTTTTCCTCCACCTTTACGGAAACATGGGTGGCACCTGTCTCACAGACGTATATAGGTATTGTGCCCGTTTTGTCTTTCCGAAGAATAGTTGGGAGTCCGCGTCCGTCCTGTTTACGGGCCCCTTCGTGTTCCCCTTTTTATACTTAAAGAATGAACCAACTAGCCCAAAGCAAAGATTTATTGTAGCAGTAACAATATGGGGGGGGGGGGGGGGGGGCGACTATTGGAAACGACGTATGGCTCGCTAGCTTCAGCTGTGTTGCCGACTAGCCCTGAACGGAGAGCGCAATATGGCACATGGCTGACCAGGCCCAGGCCACTAGGGCAAGACGCAGCAAGCCCGGCGACTGGATAGCGTTAGAAAACACAGGGAAAGTGGTTGACTTTCGATAGACGACTACAGGTAAAGATTACATATGGCTGACCAGCTCTGCAATTTGCCAGTCAGCCACGATCTATGTGGCTGACTAGCGTTGGATGACTAGCGAAATGCAGTCATCCATGGTCCGTCATACGTTGTCTTGCCTCCTGTCTGTCCCGTTCTTAAGCCAAGGCAGTGTGCTGCAACACAGGACCGTTTTCATGCGTAAACATTCTTTGGCGAGTACCCCAGCAAACTCTGTCTGTCACACGAAAAGTGTAATGCCTTGTATCTGCAAAAAATACGCAATTTCCGAAGACATACAATTGTTATAACACTGTAAATGTAGATGACTGGTAGCTTTCTAAGTCATAAGGAACAATTGAAACCAAAAAGATAAACTCTGGCGGCAAAATTTACGCACGAAGGCGAGCTTTCTGGTAGAAATGTGGCATCTTGCGTGCGCCCATAATCTGTTATTGTTGTGCACTTTGGATATTTCTGTCTGAGAAGGTTTAACATAAAAGGCATTCGCTATCGGTGTTTTGTTTCATGACGTTTTGTTTGTAGGCTGCCTTCTGCAGATTTCGAGAAATAACATTGTAAATGACATAATCAAAGTATGAGCAACTTTAGTGATAGAAGAACAACTTTATGGCCGCGTAGACTATGCGTGATTCGAAAAGATTTTCTTGGCCGCGGACGCCGGCGCCGATGTCGGATTTTCTGTGAGATGGGGCCCCCCACGCTATCGCGTTAAAAAAGGTTAATCAGACAGAATACACCATATGGATACATAGGCCCTATGTATATATATGTATCTACCCTATGTATCCATATAGCCAATGCTAGCATATAGTAGGGGTGGGCCAACTTAAATTTGTAGGTAGGCTAACTGGATGGGTCAACTTGACATTTGGAGCGGGCCAACCTAAAATGCAGGTTGGGTCAACTTAATTAAATTATCGGGTTTTACCTGCTAAACCACGATATAACTATGGGGCACGCCGTATTACGCGACTCCGGCATAATTTGAACCACGCGGGGCTCTTCAACGGGCACCTAAATCTAAGAACAAGGCTGTTTTCGCATTTCGCCCTCATCGAAATGCGGCCGCCGTGGGCGGGATTTGATCCCGCGACATCGTGCTTCGCAGCCCAACACCGTAGCCACGGTAGGCCAAATTGAAGTTTGGGCGTGTGCCAACTGAAATTTGGGATTCGGGCTACTTGAAATTTGCGGGTGAGTCAGCTTAAAATTTGGGGTTGGCCAAATTGAAATATGCAGTTGGGCCAACTGAGATTTTGGGGTATGCTTACGCATACTTAGACAACTCCAGTGGAGTTTCTGCACAATATTTAAATGCGAAGCATTTCCTTGCCTAACCGGATGTGAGAGGTCGAAGCGATACGAGCGATCGCGGAGCGCGGGCAAGAAGAGAAGCAACGCGCGGCCAAAGTACAGCGGCACGCCAAGCGAGCGTTCGCCGAACAGGCCGCCAAGACCAAGCGGCGCCGACTGGAGGACCGCCACTTGCAAGCCGTAGGCGCGTACTTTCAAAGAGCAGTTTGTTGATGACGAATTCGGCGCGGCGCGTAGTGTCTGCGACCACCCCCGCTTCCGATCGTACGTCATCAGGGTGTCGCGGCCCACGAATGCGGTGGTCCTCGAGCGAGAGTTTCGCCGGAAGGACGTTAGTTTGTTCGGGCTTTGCGCCTCGTGCAGGGGAAGAACTGCTTAGCACTGACTTAGATAACCGTCGATGATTGTCCCTGCTGTAATTGCTTTGTTTCGTTTTTCTTCCCTTACTTTTCTTCTTCTTTTTTTTTCGACTACCGTCGTGCACTGCAGGAAGAGTGCCAGTGCCTGGTGGAGAAGATCGCCGAAGCCAAGGGAGCGCCCCTTGCAATCCAGGAGTACATCTTCCCGAGCACCTCGAACAACATCGCGGCGCTGGTGTACGGCAGCCGGTACCCATTTGAACACCCGCGCCGCCGGTACCTGGACGAGCTGCTCAGCGAGCTGTTCAAGGCAATCCGCGCTGGCACGTTGGTCGAATTTCTGCCCCCATTTGTGCGCAACGTCATCACTTGGCTGCCTTCAACGCGGCGCACCGTCATCAAATCCAAGCTCTTAGAGTTCATCGAATACACAAGGTGTATTGTTTCGTTCACTTTCAAGTTCTAATTCCTCCTTTGATGCACAAACTCGCCGGTTCTATTTTTTTTAGTAAAGTCAATTTCATCATATTCATCTTTGGATAAAGTCGCTAACGCGCATGTTGCTTTTTACCTGTTACTTTTAAGAATACTTTTTACCTACCGATATCCTTTAACGGGGAACTTGCATGAAAGAAACAGCGGCGTCACCTCCCAATCAAACGGCAAAAGAAGGTGCGCGCCGTGTTTTGCCCTAACAATGAGAAACGGCGCCACCACGAATTTGCACGAATTGTGCATTTTTCGTTACAGCGCCGCTTCAGACGAGGTGGGCGTTTCTTATTTATCATAGACAAAAAAAGAAAGCCGTGGGCCTGCACGGCACATGCAACACAGTCACAGCGTAAGCTGGAGAAGCGGCCTCATGGGAGACCGTCGTAAACTGCTTGAGGACGGTAACCGCAAATACAGAGTATTCGGAAAGAAGTGTTTCAGTCGGCACACATTTACTCAAACACACTTGTCGTCACGAGAAAGAACTGAACTGTCCGCCAAGCGTCGATGGTGAGCTGCGACTTGTGCTGCTCTCTTCACAGCTGTCTGCTGTGCCCGACGTTGCCGGGTCGCAGCTGCGTGTGTAGCTCTGCGATTCGTACCTTGAGAGGAGGCGCAATAACGCGTACCGTAGAGTGAGAACAGGTATCGAGACTACGAGGCGGCCCACATGTCACATCCCATGACACGTGGCACGATACGATGCAAATGCTACATGTAGTGACACGTGGTGGAATATAACATCAGTGCAACTCCACCTATCGACGCTATGCGGCGCGCATCTCCCATCGCGTGACTGCTCACGCGCTGGGACGCCTTTCAGGGAATGTTTCTGAGTCGCAAAAGGTGTCAAAATTTCGGTCACTGCGAGACAAGAAGCGTGAATGAGTTACAGAGTAGCTAAAATTATGGTAGGGGCTTCATTAGTACCAATTTAGTAGAACAATACCCACATTGAACTATAAACTGCACTATCTCCGGGATGGGCTCACCTGGCCTCTTTGTGAAAAAAAAATAAGAGAGGGTCAACCAAAGGTCGACGTAAAAGAAAACAAGGTAGGCGTAAATGCCCGTGAAATACAATACGAATAAGATATGAAGTGAGTGACTACATAACATGAGAAAGAGACAGACTAGAAAGATACAACCAACGCTTAATCATCAAAACCTCTGAACTATCATAATGGTTCACCTATGCCTTTTTAGCTTTGACGCATGATTGACCTTCTTTCCTTTACTTCTGCTCCATATGCCTGTATTGTCGTTGCATTACTTTCTGCCTTGTGAATCCCCAGATAATGAAGAATTATGGGTCTCGTCGAACTGTTCACTCAGATTTTTACCAGTTATTCGTTTCAGGGAGCTTGTTTAAAAAGTTGAAAGTAATTAAATTGAATAATTATGTCTACGTCACAGCGTAAAAGAAGAAGACAATGCTAAGATGAAGTCTACGTCGAAGCGTAAACAAAATAGAAAACAATAGTCAGATGATGTAGACAAAGTATTTTCTAGATCTTCGTCCGTTCTCTTTTTCACTTTATTAGATGACAGGCAGAAACAAAACAGACATAGACAGAAAGGAGAGACGACCACCTGTGTGTTCGCCCTTGTCTTTTAATAGTTATATATTCCACAACGTAGCACAGCATAAAATATTACTTTTCGCACTGTTTAGTCTTGATTGATAATTACGATTCGGTACGTTTAAGTAATTTAACCGCGCTCTTTCGATGCCATTTACATGAACGTGTGCGAAGATAAGCCCCGACAGAAAAGCTCACTGACGCAAGGCAACTTACGGCCTCCACTCAACGGGCTCCTTCGCCTGAGTTGCTCCCTTCCTTTACGCTCCTTTTTTTTTTCTTTTCCCTGGCTGATAGTTTCCACAGTTGGCACCGAACGACGACCACACTCTCTCTGTTATCCTGCCGATCAGTACCTCTTCCTATAGTTCACGCTTTCTGACCTCATAATCAGCGAAAGCACCAATATTTATTTCTGATGGCAATTTCTCTTTGTCACCTCAATTCACGTGCACTGCGTCTTGCTTAAAAGAGAAAACTTAAATAAATGTCTGGTGTATTTCTATACAAGCGCCTTCGTGCGCCCTATGACCGTGCTCGATAATTAAGGAAATGCCAGAGGTAGTGCTGAGGTTTCTGCTTACATATACGAACGGAGATTGCAGTAATTATGGTTCCACGTGTCTGGGTGAAATTACTACGGAGTTCTTTTTGCTCCTGAACTTTCCTGGCTTCCATCTCAAAGAGGGCAAACAATAAATCAGTTTTTCTTGTAGTGTTTCCTTCAATCAGAGCCTTTGTCATATTTTAGCCCTTCATCTCGTAATTAATTCCTCTTCGTTTACTCTAGCAGTAAAACGCGCTATGACATCGAATCCCAACGTGTCCCAGGTGAATGAAGAAAAGTCAAAAAGCTATTTTGAGGTCAATTTAAGTACAGAGATAGAAAAAAAAGGGATAAAGAAGAACATAAAACAGCCACCTAAAACAACAACAAAAAATGTCCGACGATCACGATACTCCTAATTGAGAAATTTGAGCGCAGCTTTATATGTGTTTTCATTTCGGCATATATTGAGGCGAAGAAACGGAGACCGAAATTACCTCACCGACTGGCAGTCGGCCAGTGCCGTCAGCGCTTTCGCAGAATGAGGAGTAGTATGGGAACACTGGCATGATAAGCGGCGTCGGAGCCAGCTGGGCAAGAAAATGACGAATTGCGTGACCAATGGCACGATTGCCTTTGGCAGTATTGGAACGTTGGCACGATGAACGGCATTGGAGTCAGCTGTGCAAGAAGACGACGACTAAGGCGTGAGCAATGGAACGAGCGCCTTTGTCAGTATGGAAACGTTGGCATGATGAGCGGCATCGGAGCCAGCTGCGCAAGAAGATGACGATGAAGGCGTGAGCTATGGCACGGGGGTGTTTGGTAGTATGGGAGCGTCGGCATGATGGGCTGCCTCAGAGCCGGCTGTGCAAGAAGATGACGAAGAAGGCGTGACAGAATGGCACTAGCACGCACTATGGAAACGTTGGCATGATGAGCGGCATCGGAGGCAGCTGTGCTAGAAGATGACGACGAAGGCGTGACACAATGCCTAAGCGGGTTTGGCAGTATGGGAACGTTGGCATGATGAGCGGCATCGGAGCCAGCTGCTCAAGAAGATGACGATGAAGGCGTGACCTATGGCACGAGGGTGTTTGGCAGTATGGGAGCGTCGGCACGATGAGCTGTCTCGGAGCCGGCTGTGCAAGAAGTTGACGAAGAAGGCGCGACACAATGGCACTAGCCACGCACTATGGAAACGTTGGCATGATGAGTGGCATCGGAGCCAGCCGTGCAAGAAGACCACGACGAAGGCGCGAGCAATGGCACGAGCGCGTTTGGCAGTATGGCAGTATCCAACGTTGGCATGATGAGTGACATCGGAGCCGGCTGTGTAAGAAGACGATGACGAAGGCGCGAGCAACGGAACGAGCGCTTTTACCAGTATGGGAAAGAAGGCATGATGAGAGGAATCGGAGCCGGCCGCGCAAGAAGATGACGACGAAGGCGCGAGCAATGGCACGAGCGCGTTTGGCAGTATGACAGTATGGAACGTTGGCACGATGAGCGACATCGGAGCCAGCTGTGTAAGAAGACGATGACGAAGGCGCGGGCTACGGAACGAGCGACTTTACCAGTATGGGAACGTTGGCATTATTAGTGGCATAGGAGCCAGCAGAGATAGAAGATGACGACGAAGGCGCGAGCAATGTCACGAGCGCGTTTGGCAGCATGGGAACATTGTCATGATGAGCGCCATCGGAGTCAGCTGTGGAAGAAGACGACGACGAACGCGCGAGCAGTGGCACGAGCGCGTTCGCGCGTTCACCCCGACGGTGACGCTCAACCCATGGAAGGGCCGCCTAAGATCTGCGCTCTAAAATGAACCTACTATAAAATGAAACGTTGTTTCATCATTCCGTTTTCTTGGCGCACAATGTGTGACGTACGAAAGAAGCTCATTTCATTTCATACAGGTCGTTACAAAAAATGATAGCCATCAGAAATACTTTTTGTTTCTTCTCGCTTTTCTGTTGCTGAATATTTTGTGTGCAGCATGGCGCAGTGGTATTGATTCATCTTACGTTTATCTGTATTAACCGTTCAAAGCGCTTTATATTCTACACTTTAGTTGCGTACTCACTGTGTTTTGGCGCATATGAATTTTTTTATTCCTTTCGCATTTTTCTGTTCTACTCATCGCAAACTTGCGCTGAGTGCAAATTGTGCAGGTTTAATTTACGGGATTCAGCCATGCTTCAGAGCGATTTGGAAATTTACGCATATTATTTCAGAGGACAAGTGGAAGACCACAAGGCCACAATCGACGAGCATTTTAACCGCGACTTCATCGATGGCTACCTGAAGAAGATCAAAGAACATGAGAAGGAGCAGAATCCCAACTTTCAACGTGAGTCGCCAGTAGAAGGTGGAGGCGCTCTCCTGTGCTCTGTGCCAAATCTTTTCCCACCGCTAGCGCTGCTGTCGAGCTGGCGGCGCCCCTCAACCCATTTTGTCTACACTTGAAATTAAAAGGAGAGATGCAACCTAAAAATACATTCTATTTTTTTTTCTTCAACAGAGTATCGAGTGCGTGCACTATCA